>NC_135611.1:10990075-11293106 GCF_053574225.1 Canis aureus | reverse complement strand
CTCTTCCTGACTGCTCCACCAAAAGGGCTCCCTTCCCTCTGTAGCATTGTGACTTTTATCTTCCCGAATTCACATCTCGGACTTTGCATCTGTCATATTCTCTCCCTCCAATTGTGCAGATTGTTTCCTTAATTCTCAGATCAATTTTTTAGTTTTCTTTTTAAGATTTTATTTATTTATTCATGAGAGACACAGATGGAGATGCAGAGACACAGGCAGAGGGAGAAGCAGGCTCCCAGTGGGGAACCCGATGTGGGACTTGATCCCAGGACCCCGGGATCACATCCTAAGCCAAAGGCAGATGCTCAAGCACTGAGCCACCCCGGTGCCCCAATTTCCTAGTTTTCAAAATGATTTGATGTTGATCTTTCTGTGTTCGAGAATTCAGAGTGATATTCAAGGCAAGTCCAGGGTCACCCCTACTCCTCTGCCATCTTAACTGTCATTTAATTTTTAACAGTATTTTGTTATTAGAAGCAGTGCTTGTTTTTCTTAATCCAAAATGGCTGAACTTTCTTTTCTGCCCACTGTCTTAAAACTTTCAAGTTTATAATTCATTAATGTTAATTATAGTCACCATGCTGTACATTTTATCCCCAGAAATCCTTCATCTTATAGCTGGAAGTTAGCAAAAGTTTTAAATTATTATGAAATCAAATTTAGTAGTTTTTATGATTTGCTATACGAAGAAAAATTTGTGTAACCCCAAATCAAAAGTTTCTGTACTATATTTTAATGATATTTATTCTATTAGTTGTTAAATTTACATCTGTGATCAATTTTGAGATAATTTTATGACATAAAATAGAGTTTATTTTTTAATAAAGATATTTCACTTTTATTTCAGCAGCACTAGTTAAACAATTATTCATTTTCAGTGAATGGTTTTGGCATTTTTGTTAAGAATCAGTATATGTGTGACTCTATTTCTGGACTTCTTTTGGTTCTATATGATTGCATATGTGTATACATATATACCCTTTAAATCAAACCCACACTGTCTTCATTATTGATTGAGAATATATTGAATCTATAGATCCATTTGTGGAGCATTAATATAATAATATTGACTCTTCTCGTTAATGCACATAGTATATGTCTCCATTTATCTTAGCAATTTTTTGTACAGCCCCAGCAGATACTATGTTAAGTACAAAATTAATTTGTATGTTGATACTATTATAATTGGTATTTTTAAAATTTCAGTGTCCAATTGTTCATTGCTTTATTTTAGAAATACAATTAAAATTTTTATATTCTTCTTTCATAACTTTCATATTCTCAACAATTTCATTTTCTTTTTTTTCTATTTTCAAAAGATATAATTGAAAAGACTGTCAGTCATTCTTAGCAAAGGTGAGATCATGGAATAATGATCTTCAACAATTTCTAATTTTGAGAATGATGTCTCTGCTGTTGCTACTGTTACTGTTGCTGTTAAGTTACTGCACTTTATTTTATTTTATTTTATTTTATTTTATTTTATTTTATTTTTTTTTTTTATGATAGTCACACAGAGAGAGAGAGAGAGGCAGAGACACAGGCAGAGGGAGAAGCAGGCCCCACGCACCGGGAGCCCGACGTGGGATTCAATCCCGGGTCTCCAGGATCGCGCCCTGGGCCAAAGGCAGGCGCCAAACCGCTGCGCCACCCAGGGATCCCCAGCACTATATTTTATAGATTGTGATACATTTCTGAAAAAATTATTTCTAAGTATAAATATTAGACTGGCATGTGCTGATGATTCTTCCAGAAAATTACTTTAAATTATTTAACTTCATTTAAATTGGTTTCATGTAATTCTGAATAAAAAATAATTTAAAATAATTGTAGATTTACATGCACTTGTAAGAAATAATACAAAGAGCTCCTAGATTCTACATACTCTTTACTGAGTTTCCTGCAATGATAACATCTATCATAAGTATACCACAATATCACAACTAGGAAATGGATTTTGATATGATTTACCAACTTCATTCAGATGTCACTGTTTTGCATGCACTCATTTGTGTGTGTGTTTATGTGTTTTTAACTCCATGCATATTTATCACAAGGCATAGAACCGTTTTATCACAAGGATTCCTTGCACTACCACTCTATAGCCATTCGGTCACGTCCTTGCTTCATCTTAGCAACCATTAATCTGTTCTCCAAATGTATAATATTGTCATTTCGAAAGATTCGTGCAGTATGTAACTGAGATTTTCCTTCTTAATCAGTATAATTCCTCTGAAATTAAAAATTGTGCATATTAATAAGTCACTCCCTCTTGTAGATAAGTAGCACAAGGTGTGTATGTATTAAATATAAAGTAAACATATATTACTATATATATTTATGAAATTCCTAAAATTTACAAAGTGACACCATTATTTTTCATTTTCTCAGCAAATCAGTACAGCATATTCATGAGAATGATTAGCAGGTATTATTTTGCTTATTTTACAGAGGAAACAGTAGGTTTTTTTCAAGTGTTAAAGATTTATATGCAGCCATTTGGAGAGATGATGGAGGACCCCAAATGCAAGTATTTTTATTTTTCTCTCATTAAGTGAACTGAAATACAAACTGGGCATGATTTTTTTTTTTCTCTAATGCTTTACTGGCATCAAGCAATGAAAAATTTGACATAAGGAAAGATGGGAGAAAAGTCTCATTCTAAAAGAACATGGATAAATAGTTACCTAGGATATATTTTGGTATTTAATTATTTCTAAGCCTAGGATATGTCTTGCATTTAGCAAATAAATTTTCTTTCCAAGTTTCTTAGTAAATTTTTATGAAAAGTATGATCAGTAATGAGCTCAGGAAGTCGAATGACATCATAAGATATATTTTAAATAATCTTACAAGCACTCTGATAAATCCTTTGTATTTATTCACACATTCCCTATGAAATGTGACAGAACTCCTGCTATTCTTTGAAGGAAATAAGAGCACTTATGGCAGGCAAGAGAAGAAAGGCAGACAAAAGAATGTGCAGAAAATCGTAATATAATGAACATTTATATAGGATTATATTTTATTCATCATGCTGTAGGGTCCAGAGGGTGGCTGAACATGGAGTGCAGTCAAAGCATATTACTAACTTCAGGGAGTTTCCAAGTTTCCCTAACAACTACTTGTTTGATGTTTTTTTGGTCCTATTTATATCCCCTATTATATTAGTTTAATGCAAGTTAAACTAACTTTACTAGTGGAATTTATCATTTATCATTTATCCTCATACCTTTAGCCACTAACAATCTGGCAAGCACTATTCCTCGGGTGGGAACACGGAAGGGTCAGTGTTTGTGTCAAAGCAGCCATGCTAAGGATGTTACCCGTCTTCTCATTACCTTCCCTAATTTTAACTCAGGTGAAGAACTCAATGACTACCCTGAAGGGTGATTGATTGAAGCCTATCAACTAGCTAATTGATTGTAGTTCAGAATTTTCCTTTTTATTCCAGAAATAAAAATATAGATAAATGACCTAGATATAGAGATATCGGTGAATATTCTTTCTTAACTCACGTTGCTAATAATTTTAGGGTACATATTTTTTTATATTTTCTTTTGGATTTGCAGATTGAAACATATTGGAAAGATAAGGTTTGGTGTTATAATGAAGACCCAGTCTCCACATTTTTTGAAATAACACTCTTTTAATCAGATGTGATCTCCAGGGAAAATGGGTGCAAAGGTTAGACTTTAACACTGGGTTAATCAGGGTTTATTTTTTGCTGTTGGGTCTTTTTGTGGTTTGGGGACCACTTTCAAAGTTCAGGCAGTTAGCAGTTCTTCAACTTCTACTCTTTGCCTAATCAAAGCCTTCATGGTCTTTTGGGATGAGTAGATATGTAGCTAAGATCCTCTGGCTTTTCTTCTCAGCCTATTCATAAATATTCAAAAGCAAGTTGCCTTCTACTCAAGGGGTACATGAAATCTCATTAATGCTCATTAGGACCATTTCACTCTCAGGTGTTTGCTAAATTTCTGGCTTTTCTCTCAGTTTTTTTTACTTGCCTCAACCAGTATCACCACCTCAGGCTAGCTGTGTGTTGACTTTCCCAAATGATTTGTGATCTTTTTGGACTCTCTATTTCATTTTTGATCACACTTCTGTGAGATTTTCTATCCATCATACTTTAGCTCTACATCAAATCGGCCTGTCCTGCCCTGTAAAATTACTGCATTAGAGTTGGAGATGGGGCTGAAACGGAAGCATTCCCCTACAAAAATACAAACTTTCATGGTTCTTATTGGGAGTCAGTAGTCTCTTTGAATAAAGACTTCTCATTGTGGACTATGATTCTAATCAGTTTCCGGAAGAACTTGTTTTTGACAAATTTATTTAGTTTTATTCTTATTTTAGGAGAATTTGTGCTATCATTCACCTTTTCTAGAAGTCCCATCCAATATCTATAAGCCTCTGCAGTAGAGGAGAATAAATCTCTAAACATTAAAAAAAAATTGTTCTCTACAATTTTAAAAGAATATGCTTCTAGAGAATAAGACATATGTAAGCATGTGAAGAATGAAAAAATCCACTGATACAAATGTAGAGGTGTTATCTAAATATTGTCAATGCTCATTTAAATAGTTACATCTTTAATATGGAGCATTGAGATAGATCAGCCAATACATAATTTCTACTATTATTATATGCAATTGAACAAAGTGAACACATTTTAAAAGTGTGCGATGGAATATCCTGGTCATTATCCTTGTTATGAGAAATATGTTTGGTTGGTTTTGTTACCAACTTTTACATGATAAAGAAACATTTTATGATTAAAAAAAATAAAGACGATTAAGGTAAAAGGAAAAAATCATTTCCTACACATATTTATGCCCTTTTGGTTGTACTTACGTGGGAAGGTAATTTGGATTTTGCCCTGTCATACTTGTCTGAAACAAAATTAAAGAGAAACAAGTGACCTAAATAATTAGCTAGGACATAACTTTAGAAAAGTTATGACAAGTTAAGACAAATACTTTAGAAAACATATATGAACTACATTGTAATGAATGTTTTTAACAAATTAAAGAAAAAAAAATTGAAGACACTTTTTATGAATATTTTTATTTAATACAAGAAAAAATTATATTGTTGCCCTAATGCCCATTAGTTAACTTGATAACAAAATTTCTTTTCATATTCTATGTGCTGTATTTCAATAGTACAAAATGCTTTAGAAAGTACAAGGTTGTAGGTAAGAAATGTGTGCCAGAAGAAGATGCAAAATTCATGGCTATCTATCTACTGAATGTATTTGCTATTAATGAAAATGACTGAGATTTTTCTTATCCACATGACTATTAATCAGTCATTGCTTGAATCAGCAAATACTAATAATGTATAATTCACAAATTTTGTGTATATACATGAAGTTTCAGATTTCTTATTTTTTTATAAACAGGAATATTTCATTGCTTAAAATCTTTCATTTTCAATTTTTAAAACAAGTAAAAAGGTAAAAATTTTAAATTAAAAAAATACTTTTGTAAGTAAACACTCAATATTTCAGTTTCTACTTTAATACAATTAAAAAAATTCAATATTTCCACCTAAATTATATATTTTATGATTTAAAAATTTTGAGTTTGGGGAATATTACTGAAGAATTTGAGGGCTTATAATGAATAAAGATTGGCTACTGACTATTTCTTCTTTATAGGGATTATAGGTATGTTGTTAAATGGAAACATAGAGAGAGATTATTCAGCACAGTTGAAACTGCTCGGTATCATATAGTTGCAATTCCTAAGGAATCATAAACCATGTATACACACCATCACACATACATTCATCTCTAAAATTGGCAAATTACAAAATCATAAAGACATAAGTAGGTGCCAGTTTCTACTACTTTCTGTCGTCATATTTTGTCCTGGCATAATGTGGAGAGATGAGAGCAATCTTATCACCCTAAGATTGAGTCAGACAAGACAGTTAACATATAAAATGGCATAATAAAGTTAAATAACTGTTACCTCTAATGTATTAGTATTTGAAGCTTATTGAAGGTGTGCTTTAATGAATAAGGTCACATGTAAAAATCTTATATTTTTGGATTACAAACTGTACAGAATATGGGATAATATATTCACATTGATGTTTTTAATGAATCTGAGATTAATGCAATTGTTATTTATTTATTTTTAAAGATTTTATTTTATTTATTCATGAGAGGCACAGAGAGAGAGAGAGAGAGAGAGAGAGAGGCAGAGACACAGGCAGAGGGAGAAGCAGGCTCCATGTAGGGAGGCTGATGTGGGACTGGATCCCAGGTCTCCAGGATCATGCTCTGGGCTGAAGGCGGCGCTTAACCGCTGGGCCACTGGGGCTGCCCTGCAATTGTTATTTAAAGGAACATGAAGAAATGTACTTTCATTTTGACTTGGAAAGAAGCATTTTCTTTTTTTAATCTGTTATAAGACAGTTAACTATATTCAAAGTCTAGTTCATAAAAGTTTTTGATAATTATAGATCTCTAGATTTGATATTATGCGATAAAATAATAGAAATTATTTCTAAGGAAAAAACCTCTCAACTCCTTTTTTCTTACTTGTTCTTTGAGTTCAAGAACTTCCTCCTTCACTCTAGGTTCATGCTTTTCTGGCCTCATGTTTATTTCTACTTCAACACTTAAACACATTGTCCACATATATCTTTCTGTCTCAGCTGCTTGTAGATAAGTTGTTTTTAATTTCTGCGTCCACATTGGTTAACACAATATTTAGTATAAAAATATTCACTGTATTTGTGTTTGATGAATTAATGTATCAATAAATGAATGAATGAATTAAAAATATTGGCAGAGACAAGAAATATAAAAATCACCAATAGTTGTCTATGGATGAAATTTATTGCAAATAATCAGATTAATATAATCTTAGAAATCTCTACAAATAATATTAGAAATTGGATTGTCGATTACTTTAATACCCATTTTGCTGTTAGGAAAACAGAGACATAAAGATCCAAAGGTTTTTTTCCTAGTGTTTTTATGGAGATAAATTTAAAGAGATGTGTCATTTCTTATTACATTTGGCCACCAGCCCTTTCTAAGATTACAGAAGCATACAGACTTTTATCAATTAGGGCAGATAAATGTCATGAAAAATATTTTTTCCTGTAGAGGAAGTCATATTATTGTTACACTTGTTAATTTAGTGCTATCTTCATTTTATTTTTAAGGAAAATTAATATGTTCAATTAATAGATTAATGGGATGATTTTTGGCTTCATTTTAATTTTTTCTTCAGTTATTTTTCAAGGAACTATAATGGCAGACAGTTATTGTTGTAGAACAATTACCTAACTCAGACTTGCTTTTACTACCCATCATATATAGCAAACCATATAATCTTACACCAGTATTCAAATGTAACATCTCACTGCCATATTGAACATTTTAAAATAGTTACATTTTAATTTAGATAAGTAAAAACAAATATTGTTTCTTTCATTATTTTACCCTAAAATCCCTGAAATTTCAAAATACCCTGAATTTTATGTCATCAGAATCATCGTGTGTACTTTTCTAGTATTCTTGTGATACACAATAGCTAATTTATTAATACATGGCAGATAATTACTAATTCCTTTTAAATCACACCACATCACTTCAACATGAATTACTATATTCATTAGACATAAATGTTTAGACATTATTAAGGAAAACTTTTTCATGCGTTTCCTCAGCCTGAAAAATTATATCAAAGGTTACTAATGTAATTATTCCTTGGTTTGACACAATATAATATGAACATATTATATAAGTGGCCTCAGACAGTTCTTTCTTGTTCCTTTTCATACAGATATGGGCTTTTGTGTTGTCAATATGGTAAACTGTTATCTTACAGTTCTTTGTGTGCTGTGTCAAAAGGAATATGTTTTAAAGGATAGTTATATACAATATTTTGCAATTTGTTTTCTTCTTTTTAAAATAAGTATATGCAGATTTGAAATCTAGCCCATGATATATTGTTATTTACTGAAGTTAAGATAAAATTTAATAATGGATATTAAAAGAAAGATCCAGGAGCTTGCATATAAGTAGAATTATCCCATGTTTTTTAAGGCAAAAAAGAAGAAAATTGGGCCTTGTTAGTCTTACATTTTACTTTTTTATCCAAAAGCATCCTAAATATTCTTTTGCCAACCAAGAAAAGTATATCAAAGTTAGATGATTCCAAACTATTTATTCTCATACTATGGATAAAATAATTAAATACTTTCAGTCCATTACTTTCTGCAAAATATTTTATAAATGTACTGTTTCAGTGGGAATATTCTAGTGATTAAAATTTCTCTTGTAATAGTAATTTCCTGTAGAAATAAATTTAGTTTAAATTTCAGAAATCTCATGAGTTAGTGTGTGAATTCACTTATTCTCATATTAAGGAAGATTAATTTTGGTCATTTATTTTTCCAAAAGAATAGAGAGAGAAATTTAAACTTGGAAAATCATTATTATCAGACTCTACTCTCTTCTCTTTTTAGAAGCTAAGCTTTGATACAAATAGGATTATCCAGCTATGTTTAATATAGTAAAAGTTCATTATATCAGCTATTAACAATGTCATTAACTGTAATTAAGATAATTTCTTTCTGTGGTAGAAGTTCTTATTGAGTGTCGATCTTCTTGACTTTTTCATTATTTCCCAATTGCATGTTTAAGTTCAAAAGAAGTTTCATTCTCAATTTATAATTAGATGATTTCCTTTGATCCTAACAATGCATAACCATCCCAATTATTTTATTGAAATTAATACACAGTTTTTTTCTTATAATTCCCTGTTTACCAAAAGTACCATCTTCCTATGTTTATTTTATAAAGCTAGTTTTCTTGCTTCTATTTATGATAAAATTTTACTGATACCTGATTTGTTTAATTTTGAACTGTTACAACTATTTATATAACTCTATGAAGTGTTATATTGGCAATTGTTAAGTGAAAATAGTATGCTGACAAAAATAAATATTTTAAGTGTTCAGATTATTAATCATTATTGCTAGTTTTTATATATTCCTTTTTTAAAAAAGATTTATTTATTTATTTGAGAGAGAAGGAGGGGGAGTGAGCACATGGTTGGGAGGGACCAAGGGAGAGAGTCTTAAGCAGACTGCATTCTGAGTGTTCCATCTCAGGACACTGAGATCACAATGTGAGCCAAAACGGAGAATCAGATGCTTAACCAACTATGCCATCAGGCACCCCATTCTTTCTGTTTTTGTTTGTTTGAATTTAAACTAGTACCATAACTCTATCCCCATTTTCTTCACTTACTCTTCCTTCTTGTAGTGGTCTTGCTTTTAATGTAGTTAGTCACTCATTTCATACTATGACTTTGATCCTCGCTCTCCTAGGAGTTTTTCCTTTTTCCTGGTTCACATCTTTTCCTGTCCTTTCAACCTTTATGTCTCTACAACTGCTTTGGCAGAGGATACTCATGTTAAGTATAACTCATTTTGTTTATCTTTTCACCAGTCAGTTAATGGATGTTTGCATTGCTTTCACTTTGGGCAGTTATCAAAACTGCTACTATAGACATTAGTGTGCAGATCTGTGTGTGGATATATGATATTTTCACTTATCTAGTATGGATACCTAGGAATGGAATTTCTCAATTGTATGTTAAATTTATGTTTGACATTGTAAGAAACTTACAAACTGTTTCCATGATGGCTATATCATCATGGTATACGGTTTACACTCATACCAACAATATAAGTAGTTTCCAAGTTCTCCACATTCTCACTCATATTTGGTATTGTCTTCCTTTTTGATTATGGCCATGCTAAGAAGTATGATCAGATTATCTCAAGGTAGTTTTGGTTTGCATATTCCTAAAAACAAATTCTCTTGAGCATTTATCTTTCTTCTGATCAACAGCTATTTATATATTTTCATATGTTTTCTTTTTGGAAATGTCTTTTAACTCTACAGTGCATTTTTATATGTCTTCTTTGTCTTATTTATATAGTTTTTGCATTTGGTATATATTCTGATTACAAGTCCTTATTAATCTGGAGAAATTTTCTCTCATCTATGACTTTTCAATTTTTAATTTATAGCTTTTGAGGGACGAAATTACTTAATTTTTTATAAAGTCCATTTGATCAAATTTTCTAATGTATATTATACTCCGTATAATGCCGTATCTAGAAAATTTTGCCTAAATTAAGGCTGGAAATATTGTATCTTATTTTTATGAAGAATTTTAATGTATTCTTTTTAGCTTTGTGATTTATTTATTTTTTTATTTGAGAGCGAGCAAGAGCGAGCAGGGGGAGGGGGAGAGGGAGAAGCTGAGCAGGGAGCCCTACAGTGAGGCAATCCTAGGATCCCGGGATTATGATCTGAGCCAAAGGCAGATGCTTAACCAACAGCTGCCCAGGCGCCCTCTGTGATTTATTTTGAATTATATTTTGGTATGATATGAGGTGTCTAGGTTTAAAAATTACTTAATTAAAATTTGCATATAGATCTCCAATTGTCCAGCATATTTTAAAAGACTATATTTTCCCTAATCGATTGCTTTGGCACTTTAGATGGAAACAGTTGAATATTGGTGTGAGTTTATATTTTGAATATCTATTCTACTCCATTGTTCTACAGGTTCATCTGTATGTATCAGTGTCTTAATTAGTGTAGCTTTATTGTAAGACTTCAAATTGGGCAGCATAAATCTTGAAAGTTTAGATAGTGTTTTTATTTTCATTGACTTATCAATTTTCCTCATCCTGTTGTGACTCAGTCAGAAGTGTGTGTGTGTGTGTGTGTGTGTGTGTGAGAGTATGTATTTCTGACCCGACCCCACCCCACCCCCCCAGGACCAAAGAGCCTGAAAGGAAACTGAGCCAATTTATTGTCTTTATCCATATTTGATTAATTTATTTAGAAATTTCTGTTTTTTGAAGGTACTATGCTAGATGTGTTGGAAATTAAAAATAATCAATTACATATAGCTTCTGCCACCTAGGAACTTAATATTGCTCAAAATTTGAAAAAAAAATAGGTTAGCTAAAAAAATGGTAATGTATTTTAGGCCTCTACAAGAAGCATGGGATATTCGTTTTGTATTTTAGAAAGCCATCCAGCTAGTAAGAGGATTACATATTTTCATTTTTAAAACTATGTTCAGGGCAGCCCGGGTGTCTCAGTGGTTTGGCGCTGCCTTCAGCCCAGGGTGTGGTCCTGGAGTCCCAGGATCAAGTCCTATGTTGGGACTGCATGGAGCCTGCTTCTCCCTCTGCCTCTCATGAATAAATAAATAAAATTTAAAAAACAAAATAAAAATAAAACAATAAAAAATAGAATTAAAGCTATGATCAAAAGAACTGTAAATATAGCTAATAAAACTACATATACATTTTTTAACATAGCATTGGCACATTTGGGGTTTTGCTATGAAGATAAACCTTTAACAATATAAAATTCACATGTATATGGTTATTTATTAAAGTTTATAATTGCAAATATGTGGACATATCATAAATGCATATACATGGGAGAGTTGCTGAATATTCCATGGTGCATCCATATAGGGGAATACTATGCAGTTATACAAATGAGGAAAAAATACACAAATAGAAATGGAGTAACTCCCATGGTATATTGTTAAAGAGAAAATGTGAAAAAGAGTATCTATAGCATGATGGCTTTTATGTAAGAGAATGAAGAAATAAAATATAAACATAGGTCTTCTTTTGTTTGTGATCACCTAAAACAAAGGAAGAATGAGCCAATAAGCCAATAATTTGGTTACCTCTAAGTAGGGATTAGGAACAAGATAGAAAGGATTACAGGAGAAACATGATATTGAGTATACTTTTTCTGTATTTTTGACTTTTGGGACCATGCTGTTTTATATACTCAATAAATAGGTAAATAAAAATCAATAAAGATGTGAAGGATCACAAATGCAATAAAAAATGACAAAAAAATAATAGCCTAAATTATAAATGAGAAGCATAACAATATTGATAAATTGTGTGGGTAAGAAACCAACCAAAGTAGTTTTGAACACAGTATTTTGACAATATAATCTAAATTGACAAATAATAAACAATGTTGTATTATAGATAATGAACATTTTTTTGATAGTATCATGGGTTTGCAACTCTTTATAGTCTAAGCTTGATCAAATAAATAAATATATGGTTGATAATGAAAGGTTTCCAATGTCAGGAAGGAGAATTACTAATATGGAAATTGGAGAAGCTAGAATAAATACTGCAGTGTTAGACAGGAATAATAAGTATTAGGTTGAAAGCATAGGGTTTAACAATATAGATAGATTGATGTAGAAACAGGTATAAATGTGCATTAGTGAATGTTTTTACACATTTGTGCGTCTATTTTTATATGTGTGTATACACATATCTATCCATGTCTATAGATAAAGATACTTCACTTGTCTCTATAAGCCAAGTGCACCAGGAAGCAGTCGTGCCATATAGGCATGAGCACACTAGTATCCACACTCTCGTTTCCACATACTGTCCTGCAATAATAAGAAACAGAGTTCCTTAGAGAAATGCCTGAACCAAAGCTTGGGCAGGAAAAGTGGCTTTGAGCATCTTGTTGTGAAATGGTAATATTCAAGGAATGTTGAGGAAGTGTCATAGGACACAGGGAACAGTTTAAAGGAACTTCCATTGTCCAAATGTGGAATGAACTAAGGAACAAAGAAAATGATGAGAGGAATGGATTAAACACATTAATCAAAAGGGGAAATTATGAATCCCAGATATACATGAATGAATGAATACATAAGTAAATGGAGTAAGGGAAAGTTATCCCTTACAATAGAATTCTAATAATAATGGAGGATTAATGGAACTAGAAAAGTTAGCAGCCACTCTAGTGTTCATTGTTTCAGGCAAGATCATCAATGGGTATCACAACTAGATGGTGAAAATAAGATGGGAAACAGAATATGTTTATGGCCTCAAAATTTTGTGCATAATAACAGAGGGGGAAACTAACTTTGCAGTGGGATTACTTTCCCTGTGTGGAACCCTGGCAGACAGCACTTTAATACACTGATCCAAGTTAACATCTCACTTATGAGATTCATAGCCATGATGTGCTAAGAACACAATGTCATTTCTTCTTTATTCCTTCCCCAAATTTGCAACCTGTACTGGACAAACCCAACTTGAGGGATATTCTGCAAAGTAAATGGTCTGTGCTCTTGAAAATACCCCAATGATAACCAAAGATGAGTGAACCACCCCCTATATATAGGAGACGAGAGACTGGATAGCTTAACGCACCTGGGTTACTATATCAGTTTCTGGACAAGCAGTGTTTGTTTTATAAAGTCAGGGGAATAACTAGGTAAAATTATAACACACTCACTCAGTAGATGAGGTAATTATATCGGGTCAGTATGAATTTCCTTATATTTATAATTGCACTGTAGTTACATGAAGGAATTTTCTTGTTTTAAAGAATTGTATACTAAAGAGATCAGAAGAAAAGGGATATTAGGCTGACAACTCATTTTCAAAAAATTCAGAAAAAATACACGTGTGTCTAATGGGCTGCATAAGTAAATTTATATGTATGTGTAAATATATATGTATGCACATGCATCTATAGATGGATGATAAGAGATCAACAGATGAATAGACAGATGTTAAAATAATGTAATTACGTGGCAATATTTGTAAAATTTATGGGAAGAATGCATGGAAATTCTTTGTACTATTTTTGCAGCTTATAAATCTGAAATTGTATCATAATACAAATTTTAAAAGTAATTAAAAATGTGATGGCTTTAGAAATTCTACATAAATATCTGCATAAAGTAAATGAAAATTTTATCAAATGTCTTAATATTGACCAAAATATTTCAACTCTTTAAAAGCATTTATTAAGAACTGAATCCTGAGTCAGGGACTGAGTAGTTAAAAACCCTTACATAATTTGAATGAATTAAAATTTTTGTGGATGTTGAAAAACATGCTGAAATAGAATAACTTTATTATTTTTATTTATCCCATACTCTTTTACTAAAAAAAAAAAAAAAAAAAATCTCTGAGTTGATATACCCAGAAAGATAATTATAGCAGAATGATGTTGAAGTAAACTGTGCCAACTTTGATTATACAAAACAACAAAGCAAAGTTGTTTTCTACATTCTTACATGATCATTATGGAAAGTACTATGTGCTAAGAAAACATTATGCTTTTGTCACTGCCAGAAAGCAAATAATTCTTTTAAACCATTGTTAGAATGATTATAAAATTGTGTTTACAAATCCTGTAAAAAAAGAAAAGTTTTAATCATTTTCCATTTAAACCTCTGCAGTTTGAATGGAAAACATTTCAGTGAGTAGAAGATGTAATACATAATATTATATATAGTTGTATGAAAATAAAGATGAACTCTTCCTGGTAATTTTATTTCTTTGTTATTTTATTTGTTTTGGCCACATATACATGAATAACATAAAGAAACTTTAGTCTAAATTTATGTTCTCATTCTTTCCACAGCACACAGAAAATGAAAATGTGCTGAATTCTATTCAGGATATTTCTTGAGATACCATGCTTTTACAGCACATGTGACTAACTTTTCTTCATTAGGCAAAATATAAAGATTTAATTCTACATATTATATAATGAAGTGAATTTCCTGACTTCATTCAACTGCCCTTCAGGAATTTACTAAATTGGCAAAATTGATGACCCCAATTTAAAAAGAAAGAAAGAAAAATAAAAGTAAGAAAGAAAAAGTGAATAAATAAAAAATAAATAAAAAGAAAGAAAGAAAGAAATTCTGTTATGGATCTGGGTCTTTCTTTAAGAAATTGGACAGAACAAAATGAAATCTAATAGAGAGAATGTGTTCTAGGTACATCTCATTTAAGCATATATTTGATGAGATTAAATATTTGTGAGAAATAGATTTGATTTTAAATATTTTTCTTCCATGAATTTCTTCCATGGGTAGGATAGCTACCCATGGTAGCTTGGGCACCATATCCAATAAAGCCATGACAGTCTGTCCCCTTACATCTTTTGAAAACCCCTGCCATACTTTGATGGGTGTGTATGCCTTTCTGCCCTACTTTATTTAATACCATGATTGAGCACTGACCACTATTGTGTTGTCATATATATGATATAGTACAATTTTGAAAACCTTATATTAGCTTTATTATACTCTTTGATCTGAGTTATCAGATTAATTGGGAAAAAAGACTGCTGAAAAGAGCATCAAAATACCTTTCAGAAAGTTCTTTTATCAGAAATTGCTTTTTTAAAATGTTTCAAACTATGACATTTGTAGGCGTTGAAAACAAATCTTAAGGGGAGGATGTTCTTTCTTTGTAAATGTTAAAAGAAATTTGGAGGCTTTCTATTACAGATAATATAGGTGTCTATATTCCAATATTTGTTATCAACACCAAATAAATAGAAAAGAAAGAAACATCTAAATCATCAGGAAAATATTGCTAACCTTTAAAAAAGCTTGCCACTACATTTTAAGAGTATAGAATATAATTTGTACCTATAGAAATAAACCTAGAATAATCAACATCAAGACATAGGCCAGCAAAGCTATTGGACTTTAACTATAAGGGAAAATTATAAAAACAAAAGTATGGGTATATACTGACCAAAAACAAAATAAACTCATATTCAAATTCTTGATCCAGAACAAAATATCAACATTTTATACTAGAAAATATTTTAAAAATCTCAATGAAGAAAATTCAAGGCAAGATTGTGTTTCTATTTAGATGTAACATCTTCAAATATGCACGTTAGCCTCAACTCAAGAATATGCAGTATTCAGAGATTTTTAACTCATGAGCCTTTCCAAGGTATCTGCTAGAAAATGCACATTGGACAACCTTGGATTGATTGGGTAAAATAAACTTCATAGGCTTGTGTACTGATGTATCTATTTACAGAATGAAAAATAAAAGATAAGTAATAAAGATTAAATGATGAAAATGTACAATGAAATTGTTATGTGTTCTGATAATGTAGAAATAATATAACATACCAAATGGGAAAATTTGGTTTTATCTGAGATGTAATACTTATATTGAAAAATCCTCTCTGTAAAGACATATGGCAAAAGTACAAGATACATAGAGAAGCTGTTTGAAAACGTTGGAGCACAGTGGACACAGGCAAAAATTGAAAACCTCTTATTCCTGTAAAATGGAGAAGTCTTAATGAGCATGACACACACTAGTCTCTCTCCCTGAAGGTACTTACCAGTATGTGGCACTGATAGACAGGAACCACTGGAAAGCTGCATCTCAGTAGGCTAAATAGATAGTTTGAAGGTCATGACTACCCAAACTGCTGAGTTGTGAGAGGCAAGTAAAGCTATTAAGAGGCTGAAGAGAAACCCAAACATCTGCATGGATTACCACTTCAAAGTTTTTTGCATGCTTTTGATAAGCATGCGTAGAGCATAATTCTAAGAAACCTGGAAAAAGTAACAGCTGGGAAACTGAAAAGCCAAGGAGAGCTTTCCTCATTCAGCCATGCAATACTGAGAGGAGATGTCAGAGTTCGGGTTTAGATTACACAAGGGCCACACTCAAGGTAAAAGACCTTAAAATTAAAGAAAAATCTGAAATAAATCAGCCTTACCAATGCCTACATCAACCTTGAACAGGATGAAGACGATGTCTTTTCTTTGCCCACCACCTTCCCAGTGGAAAAATGCTTACCACTTTTTGGGAGAATATACCATTATCCTGGACCTTGACAGACTTTCAAACACAATGTCACTCATTTGATAAAGCATGGACAAAAAAAGATGGCATAATCCCTGAAAACCAAGAGAATAGATGATAGAAAAAAAAAATAGATGCAAATACCAAGTGACTATACATTTTAGTTATTAGACAGGGACTTTAAAACAAATATGATTAATATGTTTTCAAAAGTATTTCAAAAGTCTGAAATATAAATGCAATATAATTTTTTAAATTTAATCAAGAATTAGATAGAATTTGGGGTGTCTGGATGGCTCAGTCCGTTAAGCATCTGCCTTCTGCTCAAGAAATGATCTCAGGGTCCTGGGATTGAGCCCCAGGGCAGACTCCCTGCTCAGCCTGGAGACTGCTTATCCTTCTCCCTCTCTCTACCCTTCCCCTCTGCCTGTGCGTTTTCTCTTAAATAAATAAAATCTTAAAAAAAAAAAAAGAATTAAATAGAGTGTAATAGCATAGGCAAAACAGATCAGAGGGTTAATGGACTGATCAACAGGAAATCTAGATTGAAGCACAGTGTTAAATTATTTAAACAGGGAGGCCAGTAGAGACTCCTCAGCCTGCTTAACCACCATGGTGACCTATGTAAGTAAACCAGAGTCTAAGCCTGTAAATGTTTCAAGAAACCTAAGGACAACTAATCATGAAGAGCCAAGTAGACTTAAGCTGTAGCCAGCCAATAACTTCTTTACTTTGCTTTCACGTTTTCTTTATCAAAGTCTGTCTCTGAGCTCTTGTGGAGAACTCCTAATCACTACCAGTGTGGATCTGCCCAATTTGAATCAATTTTTGCTCAAATTGGAAAAACAAATCATATACCTTAATTTATCTTTTAACAATAGCAAAACAAAAGGAAAAACACAAAAGAGAAAGAGAAAAACGAACATGGAGAACGTGACATGTATTTGTAAGTGGCGTTCAAGATAGAGAAGGTAGAGAGAATGGAGAAGACGTCATATTTGAAGAATACTTGCCAAGAATTTTCCATAGGTGATAAAAATATTAAATTATGGTTCAAAAAGCTTACAAACTCCATGCTGTACCTTAAAATTGGCTAAAATATTATATGTGGTTTGTTTTAGAAACAGTCTTGAATAATCAAATACAAAAATGTAATTTTGAGAAAATTGGGGAAATTTGATCATCAATAAGGGATTATATGATATCAGTAAATTATTATTGTTTTTGTTAAAAGTGATGATAGCATTCTGTCTACATGAAAGTATTCCTAGTTTTTTTTTGTTTTTTTTTTGTTTTTTAGTGTGTAGTGGAACATGCGGGGTAAAATTATACAGTTTTCTGTGATTTTCTTTAAAGTATTTAATATTCTACAAACAAACATTTTGAAAACACAGATTCATAGCAGAAGTAGAAGCATTTCAGCTCTGAAACTCTCTCATTTATACTTATAATGGTTTCCAATCCACAGTTTCCTCGTAAGACTTGTTTTTTTAAATTACTCATCCATTTTGTCATGGTTAACTCAATTAAAATTAGACGATATTCTGCTTAATTAGATGTAATTAATTAAAATACATCACAAAACACTTAATTTGGAAGAGTCCCTAAGGCCATACTCACCCTCTCTGCATATGGTATCTCCATCAGTATGTTTCAAATATGTGAGTTGTTGCCGGACACTGAAATATAAGGACCAGATGATGGTATGATATGGAATCTCTGTATTATATAGTAGAAATGCTTGATGCCTCTTTGTAAATTTCATATATATATATATATATATATATATATATATATATATATAATTTCTCTATAATATCATCTATGAAGAAAAATATATATACATATATAAAATTTATAATATCTCATTTCTGTACTCCATGCTTTTGCATCTTGACATAGATAAATGCACAATGCTTTGGAGAACATTGTTTTTTTTTCTTTTTTTTATATTTTATTTATTTATTCATGAGAAATTCACAGAGAGAGAGAGAGAGAGAGAGAGGCAGAGACACAGGCAAAGGGAGAAGCAGGCTCCATGCAGGGAGCCCGATGTGATACTGGATCCTGGGACTCCAGGATCACTCCCTGGGCCAAAGGCAGGCGCTAAACCACTGAGCCACCCAGGGATTCCGATTGTTTTTTTCTAAGTAATCTCCAAGCCCAACATGGGGCTTGAACTCATGACCAGGAGATCAAGAGTCACACGCTCTACTGGCTAAGCCAGCCACGAACCCCATGGATAACTTTGATTTATATGGCAAAAATTGATCTAGTCAAATACTATTACATTTTAATATTAGGCATCTTGACACAGTCCCATAAACACATTTTCTACAATAAAATATCATCACTAGCTCATAATATAGACATATTGTTTTACAACATTTATTGAATGTATGACAACTGTGTCCTTTTGTGATACTTGTTTCCAAAGGTGCTGGTCTGAGGAACCTTCTTAAATGCTGAGTTGAATGAATTTGATTCAAAGATACCCTTTCGCTTTACTTGAGAAACCCTCTGCCTACTTCACTGCTCCAAGGACTTTTGTACTGCTTCCATAATTAAGGCCATCAATCTTGAACATTTTTATGGCTGATTGTGGTACAGGACTGCTTGGCTAAACCTCTGAAAAGTAAATGATTATGGAGTGGTAGTTTTCTATGGCAATTTCAGCTTTGACTTTGGTCTTTGGTTTCCACAGTCTGTTACCCATTACTGTGGATGAGACACTTATAAATAAAAACTTCGGTGGTTAATGTGGGAACTTAGAATGGCAGAAAATAAAGAAACAGAAATACAAAGCAAAACTCAGATTCCTGAGATGCAGTGTAATCACACCTGTAAGAAGTTATACTTACATCGTGGGTCTCTCACTTATTTCTAGATTGAGAATTATCTGTTTTTTGTTTGTTTGTTTGTTTGTTTTTGTTTTTAACTATGGCCATTTTACTAATTTGGAAAAAAATCATTTTCTCCTCAAATAGCATAAAAGCAGTTTCTGTGTAGATTGTCTCCAGGTCCTAATCTCCTAACCACATAACTCATTCTCAGTAATTAGTACATTTTTTTAATTATAGAGAGAAAAATCTTATGGGAATAAAATTTGTTCAGTTTTGCACCAAAATTACTTGTTCCCTGCCAGTCATCCTTCCTTCCTTTTTTTTTCCTCTAGCAGTAAATAGTATTGCTTTTACTTCCATCCCCTCTAAATTGTCTCTCTCACCTTTATCTACATGGGAGCAACTCTGATGTTTCTTTGTTTTATAAGAAAGTATACACAAAGACATTTACCAGGATTGGGTGCTCCAATGCCCAGTATCAAGTCTGTTAAATTGCTCCCTGTTCTGGCTGCTTTCAAGGTCTGGGCTGCTAACACTACTGATTTCATTGCCAGCTCAATAAACAAAACCCAGTGACTTAGGTAGTATTGCAGAAGTGCTACTTTTTATCTCTTCTAGAATCCCTACATCTTCTCTGTTTCCCATCTCTTAAAAAACAAAGCAAAAAAAAAAAAAGTATAATTTCCAGCGAGCCTAGGTTAGACATTGTAAATTCAGAAGGTTATAATAGGCAGGAAACAATTTCAGTGGGTAGATATAAAAATTATGATAACAGTTATTTTTACTAAAATATTTCCCATTCTATGGGGCTCTGTACCCAATTCCAACATGTGTTGGGTAGAGGGGGGGGGAGGAGGGTGGATGAGGGGGTTTTCCTATAGCACCGAGCAATTCTCTGCTATTCTAACTGTTTGTCCGATAAATCAACTTGATTCTGACACTACTTCTCAGTAGATAGTTTCAGATTCCACAGTTTGAGGGCTCAGTCTACAAGACTCCCCAACCCCACTCCTTACCTCCCCACCCATTTGCCTGAAACAGGCACACTTTAGGCACCAATTGAAATCTTGGGCTTCTGACAGACTAGCTATAGCTTGGAGATTCTAATGACCCCAATTTAGGCTTCTTTAATTTGCTTGAGTGGCTCATAGAACTCAGGGACATATTTTACTTACTATATCGCTAGTTTATTATGAAACTGTATAGCCCAGGAAGAGCCAAATGGAAGAGATGCCTAGGGCAAGGTATGGAGAAGGGGCATGGTACTTTGGTCCTTGCTCCAGGCACCTACTCTTCCCACATCTCCAAGTGTTCACCAACACAGAAGCTTTATAAACTCTGTCCTTTTGGATTTTTGTGGAAGCTTCATTACATACTCATGGCTGATTAAACCGTTGGCCATTGGAAATTGATTCAATCTCCAGCCCATTTCCCCTCCTCTGAGGTCAGGGGATGAGATTAAAAATTCCAACCCTATTATCACAGGATTGGTTTCCCTGGCAACCAGCCTCCATCCTTACGCAGTGTCCAAAAGTCATTTCATTAACATGACATCCTTATCACTGTCTTCACTTAGGAAATTCCAAGGGCATTATTAATTCTATGCCAGAAATGGAGATAGTGATCAAGTATACATTTCTAATTAGAAATCACAATATCACACATGCAAATACTCCATGCAATAATGCAAATAATGATTAAGTTCAAAATTGAAAAAAAGATAAATGTATCAGTGCTTTTCTTTAACTTCTACTGATTTGTAACTGAAAACTCAGCATCTCTCTTTTATAGAAATAGATCAATCTTAGTTTTTCAGTCCCTTAATGTTTGCATATTGTCATTTAAGTGTTCAATTTTGTAATAACAATATCAATAGAAAATAGGTACCATTATCCCATGTTTTATTCTACAAAGTGTAGACATAGAGACTCTTTTTTTCTTTAATAATTTTTGGAATAATAATTTCAGTTTCACAGAAAATTTGCAAAGACAATATAGAAAATTTCAGAAGTTCCTACTGAATATTCAGAAACAGAATTTCAGTTTCCCCTAATGTTATCACCTTGTATTATCATGGTATCTTTGTCTAATCTAACTTTGACAGTTGTGAAGAGTACTCGGAGAGTATTTTAAAAGATGTTCTGTATTTAAACTTGATTTGAGTTCTTATGATCAGACTGGTATTATGGGTCTTTGGAAGGAATACCACAGAAATGATGGCCATTCCCATCCCATCCAATCACATTACAGCAACAAGATAACCACATGACATCATTGGTTACTTTGACTTGGTCACTTGGTTGGGACTTCAGCGTTCATCTTCCGTGGAAGGTACTAATTTTCCCTTTCTCTGCAATGAAATCCATTTCACATGATGGATGGGAGAACTAACTCTTGGAACAGGAGTGTGTGCACATGTTATTTAGGATACTTCTGTAGGATTTGTCTCTTCTCCCATATTTACTTTTGCAGTCATACATTTATATCAGGAGATATTCACATATTTTTATTTTATATGTTGGGTTATAATCTCGAACTATGTTATTTATCTTGTTGCTAATATTATTCCAGATTTGGACATTGGGAACTCTTTAGGTTGACTCCTGGGTCCCTTTGACCTATGCCTATTCTTTTTTTCTGTTGTTCTGCAAGAGCTCCAGGCTCATCTTGTATTTTGCTTGCCTGAGTCTAGAGTTAACAATTTCTCCAAGGAGTCCAGCTTTCTTTTATTGGAGATTGACATTTAGAAAAAAGATTTAAGTTTTGGCAGTGTTGTTTAGGCCAGTGTCATTTAGGCCAATGCTATTGGCGTTCATTGCTTCTAGGTGCTCTAGGCAGGAAGAACTAGATAGTACATGTATGAATACCAATCCATTTATATTCATATTTATAATAATTATTTCTGTATCTTCTGAGCTATATGTATATATATATGTGTATATGTGAACACGTATGTCTATATTCATGCACACACGCACGCACATAAACAGAAGTTCATACTGATGTTTCCACACTTTTCTGACAGTGAGAAAACTGAATCTTATCATTCACCATCAATTCACTTACTTGTTCAACCCCAATATGTATGAAAAGTAGTAGCAGAATTGTTAACCCATCCTTCCTGAAAAATAAACAGACTGATAGCAATGTTCATGGTATTGTTCACTATGCCTTTAACTTACAATTTGCAGTCAAAACACCATTTTTCAAAGTTTCCATGTCTGCTTTTCCTCCCTTACCCCTTTTAGTGCTCTTAGGTCATAGATTTTTATGATAATCCCATTCAATTGTCATAGTCTGCATTCCATATTGGGATCCCTGACATCCTGGATTGTGATATTATTTATTTATTTATTTATTTATTTATTTATTTATTTATTTATTTATTTTTATTGATATTATTTATTTTTGAGAGTTTATTTCATCATTTAAAAAAACCTGGCATACATTATAATTTTCCCTTTGTGGATGAACAGTTCTGTGTGTTTTGATGAATACAGTCATGTATCCACTACCCCAGTGCTATGTGAAATAGTTCTATCAGTTTAAAGTTCCCCTCTGTGTCCCCTTTGTAGAAAAGGCTTCCACCTCCAAACTCTTACATTTATCTCTTTTCTAGACCTACAGTTTTGCCTTTCACGGAATGTCATATGAATGGAGATCATATAATTTGTATCTTTTCAGATCTAGCTCCTTCATTATTAAAGGAAGATGTCCTGCATTTAAACTTGATCCATATTATTCCAGTTGGCTCCATATCCTTGTTAATATTTAGTATCATTAGGCTTTTTGTTTTGTTTTGTTTTTACATATTAGGCATTGAATAGATGTATAGTGTTATTCTGGTTGTAATTTGGATTTTCTTAGTATTTAGTATGTAAAATCTCAGTTTTTTGTCATCCATAAAATTTTAATACATATATTTTTAATCATTTTTAAATTGACTTTTTAAATCTTTTGATTATTCTTTATATGTTCTGGATATAAGTTCTTTATATGTGATTTGTAACCATTATTCCCTAACTTTGTATCTTGTCTTTTTATTCTTGTAAAAGTAAGTTTTGCAGAGCTAAGTATTTAATTTTGATAAAGACCCACCTTTTAATATTTCCAACCCAAGGTCACATAGATACTCTGTATTTTCTTTCAGAAATGTTATATTTTTATGTTCTGCCTTTATGGGCATGGATCAGTTTTAAGTTAATGTTTATATAGGTAGTGACATATGTGTCATGGTTCTTTTTTTTTATTTTATTTACTTGAGAGAGAGGGTAAGTGAGAGAGAGGGAAGGGGGAGAGGGAGAGAGAGAAGCAGACACCCCACTGAGCAGGGATCCCAATGTGGGGCTCAATCCCAGGAACCCAGAACCATGACCAGAGCTGGAGGCAGATGCCCAACCAACTGAGCCCAGGTGCCCTGTGGTTCATGTTTTCAATCAATTTTATTTATATTTTCAAAGAACCAGATTTTGCTTCTCCCCTTCTCTCTACTACATCCTATTTTAAATTTTACTGTTTTCTGCTTTTATTTTAATCCTTCAGCTTCCTTTAGGTTTAATCTTTTTTTCTTTAGTTTCCTAAGGTGGGAGCTTAGGTTTTCCATCTTAAGTCTTTCCTCTTTTTTTACTATATGCATTTATGAAAAATAATAACCTTTAAGCACTGTTTTAGATGACTCTCACAAATGTTATTGTTTTCTAAAATTTTAATTTAGTTCAAAAGTTTATTTTTTTATTGTTTACCTGATAGTTCCTCTTTGACCCATAGTTGCTTCTAAGTTTATTTTTAAATTTCCAAATATTTGCAGATTTTCCAGATATCCTTCAATTATTAGTGTCTGATTTAATTCTGAGAATGTATATTATATAATTGTCTGCAATTAAACTTATTGCCTCTTTAATTTAATAGTCTAAGGACATAGGGTAAATGTGTCTGGGTGGCTTTAGCCGTGACTGCTCTTCCCATCTGGTAGCTTGTGCCATTGTAGGGGGTAGAGTGGCAATCGGGGGAGGAATCCGCTTTCTCCTGATTTTTCAGGATTTTTCTCACTGACAGTCTGATGTGTTCCTGGAGGAAAATACAGTAAAGATATGGGGACTTCCCTATCCTTGTGTCACCTACTGACATTGCATTCTCCTGCTTGCCCAAACTCTGCCGCTAGCAATTTGTCAACACTTCCTTCCAGGTTTTGTAGCATCACCCAGACTTTATGGACTTTGGCACTTTTGCCCAGGTAAGCAAATGCTGAATTTTGGGTCTCACTAAAGTCTCAGGTCCAACTCTTGATTTTAGTATGGCAGTTTGCCTTTGGTTCTTAGTTTTCTTAGGGGCTCACAAGAAATCTGTGATGTGCAGACTTGTAAGGAATAGCAGGAATGACAGCTTTCCTGTTCTCTGTCTCTGAAATGAAAAAGAAATCTGCTACTTTTTAATATCCTTTTGCACTGTGTTTTAACAGTTTCCACTAGTAAGTTTTCATTCACACTCTATAATAATTGAGAAAAGTGAACTGGAAAATGTTAAGTCATAAAGGTTGAAATTAGATGATTTTCTTTAATCATCCGATCTTAAATCCACAATTTTTGGGAAAGTGGATCAGACCATCAATTTCATTTCTAATAAGGCGTTTAAGCATAGAAGGATGTCAGCAGTAGAATGAGTTTCCTAAAGTCTGTTTTACTACTATGAACTAATAAGATCATAATTTTTGTGTGTGGCGAAAATACTCAACAATTTAAATGAACCAAATTTCATCACAGAAGTATTTGCTGGTGAACTGACTTAGAAATGTTTTCTTGAATTATATAAATAGAATTGTTTATCAGGTGAAAAACAAAAGAAATAAAAAGGCTCCAACTACTCTAATACTAAGACTCCCAGCATGACATTATAAAGCAGTCTACTGTTAATACATCTAATTGCATGAGAAAATTATTGGAATTTCATTGATTCTAACATAGGCTCATATTCCTACTGTTAATAATTACTATGTTCATGATGAGGTCCTGACTTTTTTCTTTTAACTTTTTTTTCATGGTTTTTGAGTACAAAGCTATTCATGGTGAATTATGCAGTAAATACTGTATGTTCTCTATCTTTGCAAATAATGTATCTTTTTTTTTATTTCATACATAATCTGACATTGGCATTTTGACTGGAATTTTTCCCTCTAAATTATTTAACAAATCTCTATATCCATATCTATAAGTACTATGGATTCTGAGATAATGACTTTTTATTCTGTTTTCTTAGTCCTCATGTTTATTGCAATGGATTCTCATTTGATTGTATTGCTTTTTAAAGAAGAAATCTTTAAAAATATCTCAGTGACTATATTTATGTTAAAATCTAAACTACTTTCAATGACTTTTAAAATCCTTCATGATTTAGACCCTTTCTGTTAATGTTGTCGTGTACACTGTAGACCGTCTTCATTGTGTCTCAATAACACTTTCTTTTCTATCCTTAAATACACTAAACTTATTCCCAAATGAATACCTTCACACAAGCAAGGTGTTCATTCTTTCTGGAATATTGGTTTTCAACAGAGCCATGTGGATGGCGCCTTATCAGCATAAAATGCCCAACATAACTTTTACTTTTCTGGGAGACATTTCCTGCCCACATCTGAAATTATGTCTTTCTTGTTGATTTCCAACTAAAATGTAACTATCATGAATGCACATTCCTTTTCTTCACCATCCACAGTTGTATTCACTGTTCATAGTTGTATTTATGGTTTCTAGAATAAGTCGTGACACGTAAATATTCTGGAGTAAGTAGGTATTTTATCTCTGTTCAATTTGTTGAAATGATCAGGCTTTCATAAATAATAGTAATGGATATTATATTTATGAAATCTTATTTTAATAGAAAGACTTCAGTGAACATGGTGTTGGCCTTTGATTTGAAAACATGTATTTTTAAAAAGTTTTATGAAGATATCCTTGTATTTCTTATAAATTAAGAACTATAGTCTGTTATAGCCAAGTATCTGCCCATTGAGTCTAAGGCACCCTGCTGTTTGGTGCTTAGAAGTCACTGGTCCAGTAGTTAACATTGAATGTTCCTCCTGGCAAACTAAGAACATATGGCTTTCAAAAATCTATAGATAATATTATTTCTGTAAGAAAACATGTTCTGAATTTCAAACATCTGATTATCAGTAAATACTGGAACACAGAACTTTCATTCTCTCTCTCTCTCTCTCTCTCTCTCTCTCTTTCTCAGATAGTATCATCAGTTGTCAAGGAGAAGCAGAAAATTCACCAAAACAAGTGCGTCTTCAATGCATCATATGTATTAGAGTTCCTTTTTTAGAAACATTTATCTTGCGATACTAGCCAATTGGTAATTCACATTGCAATGCTAGATTTTGAAATTAATCATGCTTAGTTATGTCAGCACCAGAGATTAGATATTTTAAAGGGGATACAGAAAACATAAGGATTAGGGTAAATCAAGACAGAGATAGTGAAATCAAAGGAAATCTTTAAAATGTCTGTAGAGATGAGTTCTCATCTTCCAGGTGGTCTTCATTTTACTCGTCCTGGTTAATCATTATCTCTGGAAGAACTCCAGAGATAGTCCCTCCATTTGTTAATGCCTCCCAAATTATAAAAAAACATTTAATTTCATTGTTCCTATTTACTGAGGCCAAGAGCTTTAAAACAGAATTATTGAAAAGAGAAATTATATAGAGCATATAGACTGTAGAAATGTTTATTTTCACAGAAAGCATTCTGAATATTGCTATATACTTAGATTTGGTAGCTTAAGTCTATTAGTCTTACTTATAAATTTCCCCCATTGCTGCTCATTTAACAACTGAGGTTTAAATATTTTGTATAATTGCCAACATTTCTGGTGAGAAGCATTTATAGCAAACATGTTTGCTCCCTCCCTTAAAGTTTACACCACCATGAGCCTGATGTACTATTGATTGGTTTACTGTGGTTACCTAAATCTTTCTGCTAGAGCAATTTCCTGTAATTGTACTTGTACCAAAAAGCTAGTGACATTTGGGGGAAGAGTGAGAATTAAATAGATAAAGAATTTTTGAAAATCTGAAGTATTCCTGAAGACTCGAATATTAGACTGATAGCATTAAAGCAAAACACGGTTTCCTAACTGAAAAAAATAAGCCTTTCTACTATAAGCTTGTTTATGAAGGCAGACATTGTCAATACTACTACTACTAATAATAATAAAAAGTATTTTGAGTGAAAAATCAAGGTTGATCTGCCTTTGCCCCCTTGTGCTCATGACACTACCCCCACTAGTGAAGTGATTCAGCAGTTAAGAATTTCTATGTATATTGTCTAGATGGAATAGATTATCTATACCATAAGTAAATAGATTATTTATTCTAAATGGAATAATCTTTTTTTTTTAATACTGAGTTCTAAAATAGAGTATCACAATGCGTGAGATAAAATCTCCACCTAAAAAGAAACTTAAATTCCAAGATCTAATATTATCAAATACTTATTTTTAATCCTATGGGCTGAGAATTTTGAAAAAAAGTCATACACAGAAATTTAGAATATAGAAAAAGGGATAATGCAGGATTATGTAAAGAAAGAAATCCCATCGTAAAAGAGGATTAAATTTCATCCAGTCAATGAGAATTGGATGGAATTTAACATGAATTTAAATGTGGGCGTAAAGTTTATAGCACTTGAGTCAGGAAGGAGAGGGAGAAAAAAAAAGAAAAAGAACCATCCATTTATGTTTTGAAACTTTAGAATACAGAAATTACTGGCTGCCTTCCAAGAATAGCCTCTAGGAAGATTGTCCTAGAGAGATATAAATGCCTCACAACAGCAGTGACTGAGCTAAGATTATAAATAATGGGCCTGAGGGGTTCTCAGAATTTTCTGAACCCTCAGTAGGAATTTGAACATATCTGCAGATGTGCCAGTAGACCTGGGTAAGATTTGGAGACAGGATTAGGAGACTATCAGGCAAATGCTTGAGATATGTAGCAAGAGAATATAAGGATACATGCATATTTTAGTGTAGATACAGCATGATACATGGCTCTTCTGATTATCTGCTGTTTTTGGCAAAGTTATAACTTAAACAACATTAATTACTTATTCTGTTCACAAATCTGCAACTTGGGAAATGCCCAGATGGCAGCTCTTCTCTACTTCACATAGTGACAACCAAGGTGTGGCTCAAATGGGGCTATAAGATCTACTGTCAGTGTGGCTCACACATGGCACATTGATGCAGGTAGTTGACCAGTGACCCAGCTGGGACAATCAGCTGTATGATTCACTTTGTTTCCTTCTGGAGCTTTCCACTGAGCTACTTGGGCAAAGGCTTCTTCCGGTGGAATGATGGTTGGGTTCTGAGGATGAATGGTCCAAGAGGTCTAAGTTAAAGCCACAAACTTTCTTATAACTTAGCCTCAGAAGTCCCATATATCAGTCTCCACCATGCTGTTGGTCAAGTAAATCACTCCAGCCAGCCCCAGTCAAGATTAGCAGAACTTTATCACCGCCCTTGGTGAAAGGAGTAGCAAAAAAAAAAAAAAAAAAAAAACACAAAACCCCAAAAACTTTACAAAGTTTACTCTCTGGCCACAAATTAACTATATTACTTCTACATACAAATGCAGTCACCTCCCTAAAGCCTTGTAAAAGTTCAAAAAGACTCATCCTATTATTGGATTAGTGTGAAGCCCAGGATTTGTCATGTAAATCAGGTCTACATGTAGATGAGACCGGACAGTTACTATTCTTTAAATACTGTTCCCCCTGATTCACCTATTATATGACACCAAAAAGTAAGTTTTGTTTTTGAAGATTCTAAATTTTGGAACTCCAACTAAGTAATATAAGGTCTTCTCCAAAGTCAAAGTTCAGTTTGGTAAAGTTTAAAAAAAGAAAAATATGTCTTATCAGGATCTACAAAAGAATATTTTGGGTTCTATGAGTGCGTTCTCTACTTATTTTCCTTTATTCTTCTAGCTCCATAGGAAAAATAAAGGCCTCTTCCTCTTTAAGTACAATGAAGGTTGTCAATGAGATAAGTTGCTGATATATGTGTGTGTGATATGTGTTGATTTCACATATATGTATGTGTATGTGTTTATATGTGCACATGCATACAGTTTTGCTCCTTTTAAGGATCAGAGTTTGAATATCCATTAATGCATTTCAAACATATTGGAGAAACTTTTGTTAGCTTAATTTAAGGATCTTTCTTACTATAAATATCTGGATCCTATTAACATGGGCAGATTTTGACACCAACAAATCTGATTTAGTCTTCTTGACATTTTATTGTCACTTTTTTAAAGCATGTCATTTGCATTCTTACATTGTCATGGAAATAAGTTTTCAGGACAATCCAAGCACACTTTTAAATCTTGCTTTCAGACACTTTCTTCTCCTTTCACACATCTGTCTCTAGGCCTTTAATTCTCTTGCAATTTGCTTTTTTCCAATATCATGGATTAAAATCTTTCACCCAGCTGGACACACTGACCTTTATATTTGCATGTGTTTGAATGAAAACTTCTGTTAATTAAGAGATTTTTTACCAATTAGTTACATTCATATTTAGTCTATCACTGTATAATGACTACGGAATTTGAAGGACTTAGATATATGTATGCAAATTAAACCTATGGTTTACCTGGCTTTGTTAAATTTGTTTAACCAAATAAGTTTTTCTAGGGAAATTATCAACAACTGACACTTATAAAATGACAAAATATAATATTTTAGGATTATTAACAAACTTTAGAATTTTATTATTTAAAAATAAATTTTAAAATATTTAGCTAAGTTGTGAACTTCTTGATATAGTAACATAATTCAGAACTGAAATTTTGGTTCTAACTTCAGATATCTTAAAACTTTGAATAATAGGTAATTCTGTTGAGTTCCACAGTCACTGTTTAAAAGATACTGTAAGATGAATTTTAGATCCTATAGCACCAGACCTCAGTTTTGAGAATAGAAGGAAAATGTAGTTTGCTGGGTACATAAATAGGCTCACAAGTCTTTAAAAAATAATGTCTAATGGATACTGTTTTAAAGACTTGGAAATGAATACAAAATTCTTTTTTTAAAAAATCATAAAATTTTCTTGTTTATACATTTCACAGGGGCTCCATAGTTAATTCAAAATTGATATAACCACCATTTCATAAGTATAATCTGTTTTATTTTTTCTTTTGATAAATGACAGATGTGTCTTGGGGACTGATATATGCCCTTGTAATATCCAGATAAGTACATTTAAATATAATAATTAAAAGGAAAGCAATTAAATATAGATATTTCATGTTTATAAATAAAGTTATGATAAAATGTCTTATGAATTGAATCAAACATTTTAGTAGAAGAAATCGAATATTGCATATATAAAATAATTTAGAATTAAGTATTCTAATTATTACCAAAACATTTGAGTAAACACAAATTATTATTATGATTTTTTATTATGATTTTTTAAAGATTTTATTTATTTATTCATGAGAGACACACAGACAGGCAGAGACACAGGCAGAGGGAGAAGCAAGATCCCTGCAAGGAGCCTGATGTGAGACTCGATCCCAGGACTCCGGGATCATGCTCTGAGCTAAAGGCAGATGCTCAACCACTGAGCTACCCAGGCGTCCCAACACAAATCATTATTAATTGTCTTTAAAAGAAATAACCAATTTCTCTATACCTATATGTTATTTCAAGTCAATGTGTTCAAATAATGAAGAAATATACTAGGATACTTGTCTCAGAGGGACTAGAGTTTTATAGCATCTTTCTCATATATGTGCCATTAAAATGATCCTATCTCAGGGAGCCTGCGTGGTTCAGTAGGTTAAGCATGTGACTCTTGATTTCATCTCAGGGTGTGAGCTCAGGGTGATGAGATCAAGCCCCACATTGGGCAATAAACTTAGTGTGGACTCTGCTTGTTGCTCTCCCTTTGCCCCTCCCCCTACTCTCTCTCTCTCTCAAATAAATAAATAAATCTTTTTTAAAAATTTTAAATTGATTCTTTCTCTGAGATATTTCCACAGGTATTTAACATTTAATTTGTTCTTTTCTTTTAATTTTAAAGTTTCTTTGAGAATGCATTTGTAACAGTCAAAAGGAAGAGAGTAATAGTGACACAATTTTGATAGGTATTTTGGTATTGTACGCTAACAAAATTATTTAATCTAAAAATAACTAAAGATACAAATACTTTTTTGGTGAATGATGTAATGTATGAACAAACTACTGATGAATATATAATTTTCACAGACGTGCTTGTGAAAAAGAAGTTGTCTTCTAACACCAACTATCGTATATTCTATTCCTTTTTTTTTTAAGATTTTATTTATTTATTCATGAGAGACACAAAGAGAGGCAAAGACACAGGCAGAGAGGGGAGCAGGCTCCATGCAGGGAGCCCCATGTGGGACTCAATCTCGGACTCAATCTCGGGACTCCAGGATAACGCCCTAGGCTGAAGGGAGGCACTCAACCACTCAGCCACCCAGGTGTCCCAGTATATTCCATTCCATAGAGTCTTTATCAATATCACACCCAACCAGTATGCATCTCCTCTCCTGCTTCTCCCCCATAGTTGCTCTTGGATTCATTTCTCTGGGTTAACTTAGCAATTTATTCGCAGATCCTCTGTTATAGAATAAAATGAAAACATCATGCATTACTAGCTTTTACCTAAGTATGCTTTAATTTTTTTTTATCAAGTTAAACTGGCTACCTTTTGCCATAAGACACAGTATGTAACTTTTTTTATTCAGCCTATCAGTTGGTGAATTGAATGTCCATTTGCTTCCTGTAGTGCTGTATTTTTATCAATATTTAAATCTTACAGGAGTGTATACACATGCATCCGTATACCTTGACTTATTAATTTAGATTTTTGTCCTGTCTTTACAATTTTAATGAAATGAATTTTCATGTGATAAAAATGAAAAATGTATTGTAATGTATCCATTATAGTTTCACCATCCACTGGTGATTTACAACACAGTATTAGTGTTGTTTGCATCTATAGATCATGTATATCTGAATAATATAATTGTGATAAGTTATATGAAGTTATATGTACTTTTTAATATAAATATGTATCAGTAATTTTCTAGAAAAAAATTCATAAATATAAATCTTGGTAATTTTATACTTCTTTTGGAACATGAAAAAATTACTCAGGTCAGTAACTTGTCCAAAATCTTATGGTGGTGACATAGTAGAACGTGTATTAATGTCCAAATCTTTCAAGTAGAGTGTTTTTTTCATAATATAATTTTTATTCCCCCCAAAACACAGTCATTTCCTGCAATAAAAATGTAGTGAAAACTAGACATGTGAGAATTACATGGGTATCTATGACATCAAACTCATTCAATATATCAATCTGAATAAATTATGTAATATTTAATAAGATAAAAAACGTCTTTGTATTTGGAAATATGTAAGAAATGAGTATCTGAGAAAATTTTTATCAATAGTTTGTGCTAAAAAAATACTTTCTTTCCAAAATGTGCAATGCCTAATTGACAAAATACAAAAGCATACTCTTGAGAACTTCTAGCTATCAGTGTAAATTATCATAGTTGAAGTGATAGTTAAGATAGATTTCAGTGACAGCTCTTCTTGATGAAGCTTTAGTCATATAATCATAATTTAGGAAAATAAATTTTAAAATAGTTTTAAGAATGCAAATCATATATAGAAGGAAGGTAAGTAAAATATTGATTTCTGGCAGCATAGTATATAAAAATATTAACCAACCTTTTTCTTTCCAATTGTACTCTTTGAACAGCTATTAACAGCTAGGTGGATGAGCAAACCAGCAAGAATCCACATTAGAAAACAAAGATTAATTTTATGTTCCACAGCCACTATCTGGTTGTTAAACAGGATAAATTTAAAATGGGGACAAATGGAGACTAGGTCTTCTCACCCTCGCTTCTTTCTTATGCTAGATAAAATACTCTGAGCTGGCTAAAAGGAAGAGAATTTGAAACACAGGAAGCAAAAGAGAATTTGAACATTTAGAAGCCTGCACACCTACATGCAACATACATACATACATATATACATACATGCATACATACTGAGACAGAAGAAGGAAAGGGCCTGGTAGTAAGTGACACTTAACCCCCTTGAACTCTGCTAGTCACAGGCTTGCATAAGTCTAGAGTGAAATGTAGAGCTCAGATGCCACAAATAGTCTCAAATCTTCCATGGACCATGAGTTCTCTTATCTCCTGAGGAAAAAAAGGCAACTAAAACAATATTATAGGAGTGAATAATCTTGACAGCTAAGATGAGGGGACTCCATTGTGAGATATGTAGTGACTAGAGGGACTAGAGGTCCTGATGGACAACAAACACCTCAATAAAAGCCTGAGAAATAGAAAGGATAGGGGATCCCTGGGTGGCGCAGCGGTTTAGCGCCTGCCTTTGGCCCAGGGCGCGATCCTGGAGACCCGGGATCGAATCCCACGTCGGGCTCCCGGTGCATGGAGCCTGCTTCTCCCTCTGCCTATGTCTCTGCCTCTCTCTCTCTCTCACTGTGTGCCTATCATAAATAAAAAAATAAAAATAAATTAGAAAAAAGAAATAGAAAGGATAGAGGCTCACAATAATCACCAGTTAAACTGAGCTGGCTACATCATGGAGAAAGCAAAATATCAAATAATGACCAATAAAATGAGAACAAGAATTGACTTTTCCCATGTCCACCTGCCATCTAGCAATGAGTAAGTAGTAAAGGGTGCAGAACTCCTTAGGGAAGAATATGATGTGGAAACAAATGGGAAAGCATATGTCTGGGGTGGGGGGGAGACTCAGTAATTTTCCTGAATTCCATGTGAAAATGTTAAGTACAGTGATACAGGATACATAAACTTGGTCCCAAGGCCCTCTCACAATGGGAATTATAGACATGTGAATACAGTCATGGTTAAATTGTAAGTCCTGGAAGCCCAACTGAAGCAGAATTTAGCAACTTGGTGAACAAATGCGTTCTCTTCCTTTATATTACGTGGGGGGCTGAGAGGGAAAGTTCAAGTAGAAGGCTTTGTGATTCTCCTTTCCTAGTAAAATAAAAAGCTAAGTGGCATCTATGAGGATATGATACAGATTAGTGTTATCTAAAGATAGCATTATCAACAATAGCCAAATTATGGAAAGAGCCTGAATGTCCATCCCCTGCTGAATGGATAAAGAAGAAGTGATATAGACAGTTAGATATAATGGAATATGGATCAGCCATCAAAAAAGAATAAACTCCTGCCATTTGCAATGACATGGATGGAGTTAGAGTGTATTATGCTAAGCGGATTAAGTCAGGCATAGATAGATAAATGCCATGTGATTTCACTCATATGTAGAATTTATGAGACAAAACTAATGAACATAGGGAAGTGACAAAAAAGGAAGCAAAACATCAGAGATTCTTAAATAAAAAGAACAAACTGAGGGTTGATGGAGGGGACATGGGCAGGGGATGGGCTAAATGGCTGATGGGTATTAAGGAGGGCACCTATTGTGTTAAGTGCTGGGTGTTATATGTAAGTGATGAAATCAGCTAGGTTCTACTCCTGAAACCAATATAATATATTAACTAACTAGAATTTGAATAAAAATTTGAAGAAAAAATAAAATCAGTAGTGTTAAAAAAAAAAAGAAAAAGATTAGGGGTAGATAATTTCTATTTTGTCACTGTAAAAATAGCCTGCCAGCTGATGAAAAATTATCTAAGATTTTGACAAGGAGAGGGGCACCTGGGTGGTCCAGGTGGTTAAGCCTTCAATTCTTTTCTTCTTCTTCTTATTTATTTATTTATTTATTTATTTTTTTTTTTTAGCCTTCAACTCTTGATTTCAGCTTAGGTCATGATCTCAGGGTCTTGAGTTTGAGCCCTGTATGGGTCTCCATGCTCAGTGTGGAATCTGCTTGGGATTCTCCCCCTGTTCCTACCTCTGGTTTGTTCTCTCTCTCTCTTTCTCTCTCCCCCCCCAAAATAAATAAATAAAATCTTTACTTTTTTTTTTTTTAAAGATCTTTAGCTTTTTTAAAGATTTTATTTAATTTGAGAGAGAGAGAGACGCCACAGGAGGAGCAGAGGGAGAGGGATGAGCAGAGCCCAACATGGGGCTTGATTCCATGACTTGGAGATTGCCACCTAAGCTGAAGTCAAGAGGCTGACACTTAACTGGCTGAGCCACTCAGGCGCCTCAATAAATAAAATCTTTAAAACAAACAAAGATTTTGACAATGAGATCACTTGGTGTCTCCAATCATACATACTCTTGTTAATGTACTCTCTTTATTAGAACAAATCATATGACCTTTGGCATCTGGCAAATACCCATCGCTAAGGAATCCACCAACTCTTTGCCAGACAGAAGGCCAGGCTTTTGAAAATACTGAAGCAACTAAGCATGCAGTTCTATAAATAAGCACCATTTAGGTTGTGTTTCACTTGATTTTTCACTATGCCAAATAAGCTCACCGAATAATTTAATCCAAACCACAAAAAAACATGTGAAATTAATAAAAAGATAAACTATATCTCAATGAAGTTAAACTTAAAAATGGGATACAGACTATACTAGATAGTAAGTTTTCAATTCCAGCTCTCTCTATGGGCATGGTCTTTACCATATGCAGTATTTAAAAAAATGTATCGTTAGGATACTCAGCCCCAAAAGACTATAAGAAAGCTAAACTTTAGCAAAACGAAGACGAAATTAAATACACAGCAAATTCTTCAGGTAAGAATTAACACATTTAGTAATTTAAGCAATTGAAAAAATAGATAAAGGAAGTAAAATTATTTCATTAAAGGAATCCTCTGTACTAAATATTGGGATACCTGCCAAAAAAGGCTATAGTTTGGAAGTTGTCATAAAGAAAGAAAAAATTAGACTATCTTTATTTAGTCCTCTCATAGTGTGCCTTGAACTCCTTCCATAACTTCTGTGACACCAGGCACCTGGGAGAAGGGAGTCTGTATCTAAAATATGCCTCTAGTGTGCACAAAAGAAGTTGATGAACTATCTCTATGCTTAGTATTCTCAAATTTACAATTTATCATCACATTGAAATTAGTGCAAAATTCTGAAAAAAGCACATTTTATTATTTAATAATGGATTATTTAATCAAATTGTTTATCTTGTGATGATCTAAGACAACATTCTTTCCTTGTAGGAAAAAATTGAATCATGTATTTCGCTTAGAAACAGCATGATTATAAAAATACGCTTATAAAAATCACTTTAAAGTTTTTTTCTTTCAATTTTCAGTTAGGCAATTTTCTATGAATTTATGTAATTTTCTTTGTCTTTAAGCTTAGGGATTCACAATAATACATGTGTTCTTAATTGGCAGCCTGCAGTTTAATTATATCAATATAATAAACCATTCCCTAAGGTGTCTTTTTGTTTGTATTTGTTCTAAAATATGTATGAGCTCTCAAAGTTAATATTTGGATTAAACTTAACTGATAATTAAATGATCAGAATCAGTAATAATACATGCAATAACATAAACCACTTTGTTCCCTAACTGCAAAGAGATTATGAGACCAATTCAAGCTGCATAGATTTTATGAACTATTCACTATTTTCATCAAGGCATTATAGCTTTTTTTATAACGAACACATTGTTAACTGATAGGAAAAGCATTATGAAGTCAGGATTTTATATATGTGCTATAAAATAGAATTTATAATCATCAGTAATGAAAAGTTATAACTACCTTCTAAGAATTTGTTGACCTCCTAAGTAAATTATTGCAGAAAGTATCCTTTTTCAAACATTAAATTATATGACCACATCTACCATTTATTTTTAGGTACATCTGAGAGTCAGGGAATTTTCATTTAATCCTCTATTTGGAGAGTTATTTCGAAAAGCACAGAATATGGTAATATAAGACTTTTCCACTTTTATCATCAAGCTAGGTGGTGGGAAAAATGAGTTTTTGAAATGTAAAATCATTTTGAAAAAGCTGTTATACAAAATGAGAACATAAACTTAACGCTTTAAAGAAAGATGTACAAGGTTAAACATAAAACAGTTGAAGGCACATACATATTTCAGAAGCACTGGGAGAAAGAAGGACATTAAAATTTACCGAAAGCCAATAAGATGCCAAACACTGTGCAAGGAGGTACCACCTCTGTGATCTGGTTTAATTCTTATAAACAACCTCCAAGTAGGTTCAGTGTTCCACCATTGTAGGAAATGAGGTTTAGAAGCTCATGTCATTTGCCGAGATCCACAAATACAATAGAGTCAGATCCAGATATTAGCAGAGAGATGTCTGTTTCCAACATTCATAATCTTTTCGTTAAACAAAAATACATTGGTTAAGAGTATAGCTCTGGAGCTGAATGGCCTGAATCCAAATTTTTTTTTATCTGCTTTCCATTAGTCCTGTGACTAGAGAGAATTGCCTATTATTGTCTCAGTTTCTAATCTTTCGATTGAGTAGAACACATGACTATTAAATGCTATATTAACCTAGCAGAATGACATACATATAATAAATACTCAGTGAACATTAACCACATTTCTTTGTATTCAAGATCTAATAGCTAATTCCTGGCAAGTAGGGGCAAGAATTCTGGTCTTCACCTTCAGTCTAACATTGTGTTCAGTCACCTAGACACTATTTTACAAAACAAAGTAGGTAAATTTTTCAAAAATATTTCATAACAATGTATGACCTGTATGATCTGCTTTGGGGATATTACCTTACTTACATCATTTTGACAATGTGCAGGGATTCTAGAAGCAGTGAACACACACCAAAATAACCATACACTAATAAGTCAACCTGCCACAGTTCCATGGATGGTGACAAAAGATAAGAGATTCCTAGAGTCAGAGATAAAAACTGTATTAGTCATAGCATAGCAAGTGGCAGGAGCATCAGAATGTTTGTGCATGATTCCCATTCATGGGGCAATGCGATGAATCTAGATAGATGCTCGATATGCAGTGGGCAGTATCACAGCCGAGGAACCTAACACTTAAGGAATTTGCTTTCTGTAGCAGTGGTAAGAACGCATTTTTCTCTCCCAGGAGGGCAACCAAGTGCACACAGGAACTCCTACTCTATTTCTGCATTCTTTTCTTATTTTCAAAATTTCCAGCAGAATAAAATGATTTTGAGAACCGTTCTGGATGAAAGAACGATTAAGATTTTGTTATTTGGGCATACTAAAGAAGATTCATAGGATCAAGAAAAGTCCTTTTTGGACAGTCTTCTGCACAACATGGCCAAAACACAAACAGACTTGTGTGAAATTTGACATTATAAACCTCCACACTTTGCTTGGTACCTGTCTGTGAGTTATTTCCAAGGCAACATGTGGTTTGAATTATCTCACTCTCTTTGTATGGAGTAACATCTTATCCAGTACATAATACCTATTCTGTGGAAACAATTTTATCTTTGAAATAGAGATAAAGGTGAAATGGATGTCATTTGTCTTTTGTTACTCTTGATAAGACATTTCAACCACACCCTAGTTTAAATTAATGAGGTGATTTTTGGATAGCCCCTAGATAATCACAGGATAGTAGCTGGCTGCCAAGGAAACCAACCTTGTGGTTTGAAGATTGAATCATTCATCCCAACTCTACTACCTCCGGGAGGGTTGAGTGCTAGGGTGAAATTAACCACCAATTGCCAATGGTTTAATCACTTGTGCATGTGTAATGAAGCCTCCATAAAAACCCAAGAGAACAGGGTTTAGAGAGCAGCTTCTGAGTTGGTGAAGAACACATCTCTGTGGGATGCTGGGAGGGTGGCAAACTCAAACTCTGTGGGGACAGAGTCTGTTGTGTTCAGGACCCTTTTAGATCTCATCTGGCTATTGATGCATATCTTTTTTGATAAACTGGTAATACAGTAAATAATTTGTTTTTCTTAGTTCTGTAGTGTTAGCAAGCAATTGAACCTGAGGAAGGGGCCCTGAGGACCTCTGATCTATAAGTGGTTGGTCAGAAGCAGAGGTGATACCTGGTCTTGTGATTACCATCTGTGAGGGCAGTCTTGTGGGACTGCGCCCTTAACCTATGGAATCTGATGCTATCTCCAGGTGGATAGTATCAGAATGGAGTTAAAATGTAGGACACCCAGCTATATCTGAGAATCTATGAGTGTGAGAAAACCCCCACACATCTGGTGTCAGAAGGGAAGTTTTGAGACTAAAGGAGAAACAGAGGAGTTTTTGATACGATAGTTCTATTTCTCTGGAGAATCTTAATACCACCAATGAAGTGCCAACTATACATCAGATAAAATGTTAAGCCTTTTACACAAATTATTCGCTAAATATTCAAAACTGTATGATAAAATATACAATTGGTTAGTGGATATCCACTCTTCTCTCTGTAACTTCATGGGGGGAGTATACTTCTCTCCATTAATGTTTGGCTTAAAATGTTCATCAGCACATAGCTAAGAAGAAATGTCCTACAACTACAAGAAATTAAATTCTGCCAACAATCTGATCAAGAGTCATACTTTCTCAGCAGAGAGACACACAAGCTACCAACACCTTGATTTTATTCCTTGAAGACCAGTACAAGATTTCTAGTCTATAAAACTGTAAGATAACATTATGTTTTAAGTCCCTAAATGTTTTAAACTTGTTATGGCAGCAGTAGAAAACTAGTACAAAGCACACATATGGCAGACCTGGACAAATGTTTAGTTTTCAGACAGTCTTATTGTAAGATACCTAGAATGTTGCTATTCTGAAGACACATGAGTAAGAAATAACTTCATGTGAGGTATAACACTGATTATTATTATTTTTTTATTTTTTAACACTGATTATTAATGTCATTTGTTATGTAGCATTTTGAGACAGTCTGATGTTGATGGATGCAAAGTTAAACTATCATGTTTTTCAATGTCGATTGCAAATGCCACACTGCCTCTTCAACATATCCCTTTTGTAAGATTAATATGGTTAACACTGAATAAGGTGTGTTTTTGTGGAAGTTAAGAAAAAGAAATAGGAAAAATATCAAGTTACTGAGGACATGAATTAGGGTGCATGCACTGAAATGAAAAAAAAAGCAAAAAAGGGGAATATTATATTTTAAGATATTTTTAAAGAAAAATTGACTGGACTTTGCAATAAAGTAGAAAGATAAAATGAGTGGGGAAAGGATGGTTATATAATTATGAGATCAAAGTTCTTGGTACAGTTGACTAAGAGGTATAATTACCTTCTGGAAATACTGACTTTTAAGCAAAAAAGAGTTTGACGTAAAGATGTGGGGGACCCACTCATACCATGCGCCATAAAGATGTGAAACTTTGTCTTTCATGGCTTTAGACATAAAAGAAGGGAAACTTCCTAAAGAATAGAAGAAAGAGCATCCCTATAATACTTCTGGCTAAAAGGGGTGCTTGTGGTACATATAGGTACTTCTAAATATTACTGTTTTCATTTACACACACATGTGCACACACATAAATAGAATGTGTGTGCCATCAGCCATCACCATCTTAGTTGAGACTTTTATTTTATCTCACTAGTTCCAGTGTTCCTGCCTCGTTACCTTGTTTTCCTTTCATCTCACCTACTGAAAATCACATTTAAATTAAGATTTGGATAACCTCAGTAACCTGAGGTATTTAACATTTTCTAGGGAATACATGTATCTCTTTAATGTATCTTTCATATCTCCCCCATTTTTGAACACAGATAACCTATTCAGAATTTTTTTACATCGTTTCCAAACGATGTAAGTACATTTTCTGAATTAATTTTTTTCTATACCCATTTCCACATTATCATTATATTCTAAAATATTTAGATTTGTTTTATTTATTGATTTATTGTTTATGTTTATATTTATTGTTTTATTTATGTTTACCTAAATAAACATTTAGGTTTATTTCTTATAAATTAACTATTAAAATACTTTTTTTTTGGTCCAATGTCAACTAACATGCTCTTTCCTCTGTGAAGTTTTCTTTGATTCCCTGAAGACCAACATATCCTCCTTTTCTCTAGAAAATAGCAATAACTTAATGGTCTCGCCTAGTCAATTAAGATACTCTCCCTTCTTATTGATTATAATTCTGTCTCTCCATACTCTATGCCTTGCAAGTTTCTTTAATAAAGATACAGATCTTATTTTTTGTATCTTTCACTCTGTAACAATGTTCTGCACACATAGTAGCCTCTCAGTATTTGTTTAATGGAACTAGATTGGTAATTAACAATATTTTTTTAATACCTGAAGATATGGTATATTTATTACAGAGGCTGCCCAACTGTGTGCGATTGAATGTATTCACATTTGTAAAAAAAATGTATTTTAAAATTGTTTCCAAAGTGGCTACTAAATGTTAATGATTAGCACCCTTTTTAATGAACAGATGGCATGAAACAATCATTGGAGCCAGAGGGAACCAGTTGAGCTAAGATGTTTTGAAAGGATAGCAGATAGTCTCAAATAGTAATAGGATTTTTTTTCTTTTTCCATTTTAGAAAGGTCTACTTTATGGTCTAGTTTCTTATTAGGCTTTCCAAGATGCTGCATTTGAATGATGCTGCAATGCAACACTGTATAGATTATTGGTTTGACAGTTACTAGAGACAAGTTACTATATGAAATGAGATGTCCTCTAGGTTCAGAGCAGTGTTCCAGAACTGAATTTTAGGTTTAGTACACTTTTAAATAAATGAGTTGAATAAATAAGTAATTTAAATGCAGATGTTACCATTTTCTATGCTAGTGGGGATTGGTGAAAAGTTACAATCTGAGAAAAGATCTTTGCTGCTTCTAGATAACTTTATTTCAAAAAAGAATTTATAAAGAAGGTACAATATAACAACTGCATTTATTTTGGGTTAGAAAAACAAGAACATGTAATTAAAATATAAATGTTGAATCTTCAGAAGTTATACATGAAAACTGGTATTTAGGAATTTGTACATTTCATGGTAGCATGATTATTTGTCTCACAGTTTAAAAAAAAAATGGCTTAATGCTTAGCATTAGTAACCAGTAACCAGTAATCTTTCCTATATGCCTTATTGTGTAATGGTCAAACAATTTTAAAAACCTGATGAGCATGACATTTTGAATTATTAATTTGTTTTAATAGATAGAGGTGCCTTTAGCAAAAACAGTATTTATGTAAAATAAAAAACTGGGGGCACCTGGGTGGTTTAGTTGGTTAAGCATCTACCTTTGGCTCAGAGCATGATCCCAGGATTCTTGGATCAAGCCCTGCAAATCAGGGAGCCTCCTTCTCCCTCTCACTCAACCTGCTACTCCTCCTGCTTGTACTCTGTCAAATAAATAAATAAAGTCTTAAATAAAATAAAATCCAAAACTGGCCCACAAATGGGCCAGTAACAAAAAAAAAGTAACAAAAATTTATCTTAATATACTAAAGACTCTTTAAATTTTTTTTTATTTTTTTATCTCTTCATTTAAGAAATTAATAGAAAATGGAATTTTTGAAAAGTGAGAAATTCAAGCCTTTCAAAAGGTTTTGTCTGCTAGTCAAAATGTCAAATATGAGACTGAGTAGAGAACTAAGATACTAATATTTCTTTTAAGTTCTCATTCAGAGAAATAAAAAGAACGTTGGAAAGTTTAGAATGGAGTTTCACATCAAAGAAATTGATGGGATTGAAAGTTATAGGGTCTTGGGACAGCTGGGGGCTCAGAGGTTAAGCATCTGTCTTCAGCTCAGGGAGTGATTCCGGGTCCAGGGATCAAGTCCTACATCAGGCTCCCGGCATAGAACCTGCTCCTCCCTCTGTTTATGTCTCTACCTCTGTCTCTGTGTCTCTCATGAATAAATAATAACTTTCAAAAAAAAGTTATGTGGTCTTATTAGCTATATAGAATCATAAAGCACCATTGGTGATAAAGAGACCTAGATACTGTATTTTGAACATAATTATTAACTATTTGATGTTCACAGTAAGTTGCTATTTGCAGTAGGGAATTTTTTTTTTTTTAACAGGAAAATATGTTAGCTTGTTGTCAACAATGCCTTAATAGGCTACTAAGGAGTAGATTTTAAAATAATGCTAGAGGGGTACCTGGGTGGCTCAGTGACTGAGCGTCTGACTTTGGCTCAGGTCATGATCCCGGGGCCATGGGATCAAGTCCCGCATTGGGGTGCTCGCAGGGAGCCTGCTTCTCCCTCTGCCTATGTTTCTGTGTCTCTCATGAATAAGTAAATGAAAAAAGAACGGCAGAAAATAATGATATTGAACAAAGAACAAAAGGTGCATATCTTGAGTTGAATGAAAATAATGAGATTCGTATTAAATGCAATATTTTCAAGCTCACCTGTTATAGGTAAATAGAGTTAGAATCAAGGATATAAGATAAATTATCCCCTGAATGCAGGAAAGGAGTGAAAAAATATTCATAAGAACAATGAAAAGAGTTGAGAACAATAGAGATGTAGGAGCTTCTGTAATTTAACAATAACTGATCTAAATATTGTCCAGTAATCAAAGTGCTCATTGTCATCTCTCTCCCTGTTCCCTTTTCCATTTTCCTTCCTATTTGTATTGTTTTCTGATTTTTCTCACTCTTCTCTGTTTAAACCATGATGTCTATAATTTTATTTTATTATTTTTTAAGATTTTATTTATTTATTCATGAGAGACACAGAGAGAAAGAGAGAGAGAGAGAGAGAGAGGCAGAGACACAGGCAGAGGGAGAAGCAGGCTCCCTGTCAGGAACCCGACGTGGGACTCGATCCTGGATCCAGGATCATGCCCTGAGCGGAAGGCAGACGCACAACCTCTGAGCCACCCAGGTGTCCCTGTCTATAATCATTTTAATTCAATTTACAATATTCTCTAATTTCCCCTGTGATTTATTCTTGGATTCATAAGTTATTTAGAATTATATTGGTTAGTTTCCAAATATATTGAGAGTCACAATATTCAGAAGGTGGGAACAACCCTAATGTCTATCAACAAATGAATGGATCAATAAAATGTGGTATATGAAACAGATTGTTATTTAGCCTTAAAAATTAGTGAAGTAGTGATGCATGTTACAATACGAATGGACTTTGAAAATTCTATGTTAACGTGAAAGGAGCCGGACACTGAAAGCCACATGTCATATGATCCCTTTCACAGAAATGATCAGAATATATTAATCCATAAAGATAGAAGATTAGTATTTGTTAGGGTCTTAGGGAGGGGAAATGGATAGAATTACTTAATATGATATTTCCCTTTTAGATGATAAAAATTTTCTGGAATTAGACAATATTGAGGGTTGCAGAACATTGTGAATGCACTAAAAGCCATACAAGTGAATGTCCTAGAATAGTAAACATTATGACTTTTATATGAATTTTTCTTTAATAAAATGCAGTCTAAAGACATCAAATACAGTATCATCAAGCATAAACTACTTATTTAACAATATAGTTAAGGCTTATCCATTGATTATTATAAACTATTAGATAATAAATGAAGAAATACTCCATTTTAATGGATCAGTACATTACAATATAACATTGTTAAGACTGATTCTTCCAAAATTGCTTTATAAATTCAAGACAAGTTTGATAAAATCAAAGCAGACCTAGGGTAGAGAGAATTATTTGCAAAAAGAGAACAAAGAGGACATAAGTGAGTAACTTCAATATATAATACAAAGCTTTCATACTCAAGATGGTATGGTAAAGATCAGTGAAACGGTGGATGTGAAGCAGTTACCTCCTAAATATATAATGAAATATTTTCTGATAAAGATGTCAGGATAATTAAATTGGAAAAGAAATGTACAACAACAAATGCACTAGAGCAGCAGATTATCTGTGGAGAAAAAAAGACCAGCATTGCCTCTTATCTCACACCATCTACAAATAAAACTCAACATATTAACTAAAAGATATGAACATTTGAAAGGATACATTAATGAGAATCTTCTCACTAGTGAGAATAAATGGGGTAAGCAAAGATTTTGTATAAAACAAAATTCACAAACAATAAAGAAAAAACTTGATAAATTAAACTTCACTGACATGAAATCCCCTTAGTCTGATAGGGTTAAGAAAATGAATAGTCAAGGCACAGACTGGGAGAAATATTTATAATATATAAATTAAAAAATGTAAATACCTCTAAAATTTTATAATGAGATAACTAATAACAAATCATCAGTGCTTTAACAGAAATTTCACACAGGAAAATACATGAGTCACCATTAAACACATGCATAATTGTTCAACATTGTTCCCAGATTGAAAATCACAAGGGGATACCAATCTCCACTCACTAAAATGTCTCAAAAAATAGACTGGTAATGCAAAGTATTTTTAAGAATACGATTCACCTAGAGCTCTCATACTTTAGTAGGGGTGATATAAAATGGCAAGACCACCTTTAATACATACTTACATATCATGTGGCAACTCTTTTAGGAATTTGAACAGGAAAAATGAAAGCACGTGTTATATGAAGGGTTGTGCATGATAGTTTTTGTAGCTGTTACAGGTTGAATTGTGTCCTAAAGGTATGTTGAAGTCCTAGCCTCTGATATCTGTGAATGTGATCTCATCTGAGAATCTGGTCTTTGCAGATGCAATCAAATTAAGACAAGGTCATTAGGGTGCATCCTAATCTAATATGACTGGTGTCCTTTTGAGAAGAGAAAGACACCATGTTAGGACACAGATGCACAAGGACACTGGAATGTGAAGATAGAGACAGAGCTTGGAGTGATGTATATGAAAACTAAGAAATGTCTGAAGACACCAAAAAATTGGAAGAAGCAAGAAAGGATTGTCTCCCAGAGACTGCAGAGGGAGGTTGGCCTTGCCAACGCCTTGATTTTAGACTTCTGAACTCTGATTTCTAGAGTGACTGCCCAGCTTGTGATACCTTGTTATAGTAGCTTTGGCAAACTATGCCTAGGACAGCCCGGGTGGCTCAGCAGTTTAGCGTGAGCCACCTTCGGCCCAGGGTGTGACCCTGGAGACCCGAGATCGAGTCCCACATAGGGCTCCCTGCATGGAGCCTGCTTCTCCCTCTACCTGTGTCTCTGCCTCTCTCTCTCTCTCTCTGTGTCTCTCATGAATAAATAAATAAAATCTTAAAAACAAAAACAAAAACTATGCCTAATGCCCAAACCGGAAACCATCAAAATGCTCCTTCACAACTAAAAGGATAAACAGTGTTCTGTTTTTACTGTAGAATACTATACAGCTAAAAGAAAAACAAGCAATTTGTGCACAAAAAGCCATTGATCAATCTCAAAAACATTATGGAAGGGAAGGGGATTCCTCACGGTGACCATGAGCAAACTTTATAAGCCTTTAGTTTGCAATTTAATAATCTGAAAAATGGAAGGCTGTTATTTGATAATCTGTAAAGTGTCACCAACTATAATATTGTATACATCAAGGACCATGTCCTAGATAAAAACTTACAATTTAAATTCAGCCTGTGATGGTTGAATTACTATTGTAGTAACAACCTATTAGAGATGGGAATAGATCTTTTTCCTTAATTGTGTTGGGTAGAAAAGAATGAGAAGTAGCTCATTGCAGTGAAGAAGGACTAGATCAGACATAAAGCTAAATACAGTGAAACAATTTAATGTAATTTTTTTTCCAGTTAAAATTAAATTCGTCCTAAGGAGCACAATTACCACTTCTCCTGACATTATCCCAAACAATAAAATAAAACAAAATGTGATAGTAATTTTAAAAACCTGCAAGTTATATAAAATTATTAAAGAATGAAAACTGTCAGTTACTATTTGTTATGTAGCTAGCCATTACTATTGCACTGCATTTCATTTTTAACTATTAGAGATGACAGTTGTGCTGCTTTATTTTTTCATGGAAGAATTTGATACAAAAAAAAAATTTGATACATGTACTTTTTTTTTTCTAAAAAGTCTGCCAAAGACTTTTATTGTATGCAGCATTTCACATTTTTTACCTATTTTTAACAGATTTTTATTTACACATCTTGTTAAAAACTTACAAAAGTTAAAAATTATTATGTATTTACCATGGCATGTGCTTGGAGTAGCACATGGTAGGTACTCATAAATAATTTGTAGAAATAGTGAATCAAATTATTCATAATAGGGCGACATAATGGCAAATAAGTTTCTGTCTTCGAGTATCTCAAAAAAAGTAGAGAAAGGACATAGGCATAATTGCTTAATACAGAATAGTTAAAATATGAATATTGTGGGGTTGTTTGTAGTCTTTAGACATACAAATGAAAATTGAATGGACTCCTAAGTAAATTGTTACTTAGTAACAATTGGTCACAAAGCTTATAACCTATTAAAGAGTTCCAACTCTATTTCAATTGTTTAATATACAGTATTTTCCCTCTGAGTGGGTTGAACTCACTATAATTATTCCATCCTTAGTCCTAAAACACTTTTTCCCTTAAAATAAAATCATTATTCACTACCGTTCTTTCTTTAAAAAAAAAAAAAAAAAAAAAAAGGCAATTTGTATCTTGGGTGCAAGTATATCTGTGAAAAAGACATTTTAGCCTTTAACAGATGGACTTATTTCAAGTCATTGATTTCGGGATGTTAAAGAAAGCAGCAGAAAAGTCTTCTTGGTAATTTTTATTGAAAAGACTCCTATTAAAGATGGGAGGCATGGCAATAAATAACAGTAACCTTTGTGTAGTACAGCTTTAGGCGGTATTAAGGCCAAAAACTTCTCATGGGATTGAAGACAATTTTAGTGCTAATTACCCCTTTTTCTATATGAAATGTTAACTGTCTAAGAATTAATGGAACAAATCCTTTCAACTAATCTAATGTTTCAAGAGTTATGTCATCCTTAAATGTCTCCGTTGTTCAACGGTAATCAGTACATTCGCACCTCCTGTTAAGGCCTTGGGTCTGTTTCTTTTACACTCAAACTGTCAGACCTGCATGTGGAACTGCATTTTTTCTCCTCCTTGTATTTCTTAAGGGGTGCTCATCCAAGGGCACAATCTCACGTTAAAATGTTACTCAAGTTTGAGATTTGACTGACACAGCATTATAAAGCAGCTTGATCTTTCGACTCGCTTACAGAGCCATCAATCCTTGCACAAATGGACATTGAGATGAGACATCCAGACAAGCGTGGAAAATGGCACCTTGTCCCTGTCACAGCTGCAGTGAGTAGAGAGCCCTGAGAAAGTCTGCAGTCCTAGGTTATTCCCCTGAGCATGAGAGCTCTGCATCTGAGGCCAACCAAACCACAGTGTTGTTTAGAATCAGAAAAATCAGGTAATTTTCTTGCCTTTTTTCTTTCTTTTCTTTTCTTTTCTTTTTTCTTTTTTTTTTTTTTTTTTTTTTTTTTTTTTTTTAATACTGGAGGCTGCTGTTTGCTACCATGATGAATGCTATCATTTGTCAAAAAATTAGTTTAAGTTGGAAGACTAAGCCTTAAGATCTCCTCAGCAATTTAAACTTCACTGAACAATACACATCAGACAGTTTGGGAAAATACAGAACAATTCCACATTGTTACTAGTGTAGGGTAAGCCAAGCAATTCTAAATTTATCAAATTATTTGAAATGGTTTCCCACATTTATTCTGATTTAAAGAGAAAAGAGACCATACTTCTGTATTATAAAGCACAAATTTAAGTCAAATGATAGGAAAATATGCTATTTGAAAATTATATAAATGAGAATTTTAAGTCTCACAACTTGCATTAGCAAAATGAGCTGGAGAACACAGTTTACCTCCTAGCTTACAAGATTGTCGGGCCTTCTTAGTACCATGAAATACAGAGACTGGTTCAGAGATTTGTAGGAACAGAAAGTAGAGTTTGTTATTGCATCTGTTTTGATCTGGTTTCCATATTTAACTCACCCTGTTTTCTTCACAGGAGGCAAATATAGAAATCAAAATGCTAACTTACCAGTTTCATATGGAAACTAGACCAACAATAAAAAAGTCCCTGGTCACTAAAAAGAAAAAATCTAGATGGAAGTAAACTATAAAGTAGTTGCTTTGGAGAAAATATAATCCAGCTAGGGAGAATTAGTTGGGTCCTTTTAATGGCAATTGTCATCTCTTCAAATAGTTCTCTACTAGAGGGGTATGCTCGGCCATCATGCTAGAAATGCATAATACGCCTTCATCCCTCAGCAATGATGCTGACAAACTAATTTTTCTCTGACTCATATTTTCTTTAGCTACACACAGAATACTTCCTTCTGTATCTTGATTCCTTATTAAATTTAATATCATTTTAAAATTACAGTTTGATTTTAAAATTTGATAAAATATCAGATTTGAAAGTTTTGCTCTTTCTGCTTTTCATCTTGAAAATAACTCACATCTTGGGTAAGTTCCACTAATAACCTATCTAGTCCTTTCACAATAGATATAATTGATTACAACTATTTCTCAAAAAGTGGAACATGGACCAGGTGTTGAAAATTACATGAGGTTTTTTTTAAGATTCCTCACCTTCCCTCAATCATATTGAAAGTCTTGTTTCTGGGAGTAGGACCTAAAAAACAGTTTTTCATGAGCTCCCGAAACTATTACTCTGGATTCTAATGTTTGAGAGCCACTGGCCTGGAATATGTTTGTGGCCTAAACTTTAAAGGAAGTGAAATATGTTTGGCCTTTCCAACAATATCAAGTCACCAAACTCATATATTACGTGTGATAGCCTGCTCCTAAATGTTTGCCACAAGAGAAGGTATGGAAAGAAATATTTTATAAAGTTTAAAAAGGTTTGGAAAGAAATAGTTTATAAAGTTTAAATTGTTATGCACAGAATTACTATCCAACTTCTTTGTCATTAAGTTCCTTTCAATATCAAATGCATCATCATGATGACATTAGCATAATGAAAGGCTTAGGGAAATCCTGGCAGATTGCTCTGGATGTTAGTGAGGAGAAAGGCCCTTTGAATGTATTTTCAAGGATAGAATGGAAGTATTCTTGGCACTAATTGACAAATGATGCATCACCTTCCCTATCAGGCAAATATCATCTGGAGTCTTTGGTTTTCTAATTTGCTATTTGGTTGTGTTTTATTTTTGCATCCAGAAGAAGAAATTGACAAGTATACAAAAAGGAAAAAAAAAAAAAAGCATAGGGAAATGATTTGTAAGACGTCTTCAAGAAAGTCCAAACCCGGTGTTAGAGAAGATGGCAGAGGAATAGGGTCTTCACCTCACCTGGCCCCACCAACTCACCTAGATACCTTGATGCCTTCCAAACCATCCTGAACCCCTTCGAATCTGACCTAAGATTTAAGGAGAGAACAGCTGGGATGCTACAGAGAGAAGGGTTTTTGTTTCTAATAAGGTAGGAAAGGGAAAACAAATTAAAAGGAATCCAGTGGGGGAGGCCCCCGCGGGGACCTGGGCTAAGGCCGCGGCCAGAGCCTCCGGACAGGAGAGCCCAGCCGCGGAGGAGCAGGAGCATCAAAGCCCTCACCGGGTTCTTCCCCCTGGAAAGGCCTCAGCAGGGAAGCCGGGGAGAACCGCAAGAGGGGCGGGGGGGCCTCCAGGCTCCCGGGGTCACCAGGAGAGGGGGGGCGCCCGGGGGAGAGCGCCCCACACCGGGGCCGGGCTCGGTAAAGGGCTGGAGCTCCCCGGCGGGGCCTCGGGGAGAAGCCGGTGGGTCAGGGGGGGGCTCCGGGGGAGGGAGGGGGCTGCACCTGCTGCCTTCGGGGGCCCCGGACCAGAGTGCGATCCCAGCAGCGCAGGCCCCGGATCTCAGGGTGCCGGGCACACAGCTCAGGATCATGCGGTCCCCGGGACAGGTGGAGGCCGGGAGGGCACAGGACCGTGAGGAGCTCCTGCTGCCCCACGCCCCCAGCTGTGCAGGTCAGCGCCCCCCTCCCCAGGAGCATCCAGGCCCCTGTGGACTGGGATCTGCGGGAGTTACTGCGGGAGTGGACTCCAGGGCTGGGGAGCTGGCCGCAGCCAGTGGGGTTGTTCTTCCTGGTGTCACCCTGTGCCTGGGAGGGGCGGGGCCGCAGGGGACAGAGGCCTCCCAGGGTCAACAGCTCCCACTGAGCCTGGCACCGGCAGGGAGCGGAGCATCTCCCCCAGGTGCACACACCTGAGAGCACAGCAGCCCCTCCCCCAGAAGACCAGCTGGAAGGACAGGGGAAGAGCAACTTCTTGACCAAACAGTGCTGGAAAGCTCCAGGGGAAGTCGAGGGATTTACAGTCTATAGAACTAGAGGGGACCCCTCCTATTTTTTTTTCTTCCTTTTTCCAGTACAACTCGTTTTTTATATCAGACTGTAAATTTCCAATTTGTTTTCTCCTTTCTCACCTTAACTCCAATATTTTACCAGCTCTTCATTTTTAAGATTCTTCCTTTTTGACTTTCACATTTCTACAATTACAAGTCCTAGGTATATTCTCCACTTCTAGATTGCCTTCAACAATTCAACTTAATTTTCGGAGATATACAGGTATGTTTTTTTGTTTTGTGTTTTTTGTTTTCTCTGCCTCACTTTATTGGCAGAAGTCAATACCTTTTAACACATGACCAGCATGCACCCAGACCAAGTGGTATACCATGCTGGTTCATTTTGTGAGATTCCTCATTCCCATTCCACCTCCCTCTTTTATCTCGTTTATGTTTTGGTAATCAATGTTGGGACATTCTACTAGTATTTCTGGTTTGTATAAATTTGGGACTGAGCATCTTCTCACATACAGAACTTAATATACACTGAACCAAGAGGATCAACCTCTAGGACCCCTCAGATAGACTACATTCTCCCTCCACTACAACTTCATTACCATCACCATCTCCCATTCCCCCTCTCTTTTATTTTTCTTATCTTTTTTTTTTTTTTCTCTTCTTCTTTGGGATTCTTGGCTTTTTAATTTTTACTACTTTGTTTTAAAATTTGTTTTTCACTTTGAGTAGTCCTTTTTTTTCTTTAAATTTCTTTCTGATCTTTGTTTTCTTTTTTTTTCTGATCTTTGTTTTCAATTTCTGGTCTCTGACCTCATCAGAATCATCTATGGTGAAATTTACTTAGGTCGTAGTTGATACTCTTGAGTCAGCCTGCTCATACAGCCACTCTGCACTGAGCAAAATGACTAGAAGGAAGGACTCACCACAAAAGAAAGAATTAAAAACAGTACTCTCTGCCAGAGTTACAGAATTTTGATTACAATTCGATGTCAGAAAGCCAATTCAGAAGCACAATTATAAAGCTACTGGTGGCTCTGTAAAAAAGCATAAAGGAATCAAGAGACTTCATGACTGCAGAATTTAGATCTAATCAGGCCAAAATTAAAAATCAGTTAAATGAGATGCAATCCAAACTGGAGGTTCTAACGATGAGGGTTAATGAGGTAGAAGAAAGAGTGAGTGACATAGAAGACAAGCTGATGGCAAGGACGGAAGCTGAGGAAAAAAGAGACACACAATTAAAAGACCTTGAGGAAAGGTTAAGGGAAATAAATGATAGCCTCAGAAGGAAAAATCTGCATATAATTGGGGTTCCAGAGAGCACCGAGAGGGACAGAGGGCCAGAAAGCATATTTGAACAAATCATAGCTGAGAACTTCCCTAATTTGGGGAGGGAAACAGGCATTCAGATCCAGGAGATGGAGATATCCCCCCCCCAAAATCAATAAAAACCATTCAACATCCCAACATTTAATAGTGAAACTCACAAATTTTAAAGATGGCAAAATCCTTAAAGCAGTGAGAGACAAGAGATCCGTAACTTATATGGGGGGAAATATTAGATTAACAGCAGACCTCTCCACAGGGACCTGGCAGGCCAGAAAGGGCTGGCAGGATATATTCAGGGTCCTAAATGAGAAGAACATGCAGCCAAGAATGCTTTATCCAGCAAGGCTCTCATTCAGAATAGAAGGAGAGATAAAGAGCTTCCAAGATAGGCAGAAACTGAAAGAATATGTGACCACCAAACCAGCTCTGCAAGAAATATTAAGGGGAACCCTGTAAAAGAAAGAGGAAGCCCAAATAAATAATCCACACAAACAAGGACTGAATATGTATTACAATGACACTATATTCATATCTTTCAATAGTAACTCTGAACATGAATGGACTAGATGATTCCAAAAGGACACAGGGTTTCAGACTGTATAAAAAAGCAGGACCCATCTATTTGCTGTCTATAAGAGACTCATTTTAGACAGAAGGACACCTCCAGCCTGAAAATAAAAGGTTTGGAAAACCATTTACCATTCAAATGGTCCTCAAAAGAAAGCTGGGGTACCAATCCTCATATGAGATAAATTAAATTTTATCCCAAAGACTGTAGTAAGAGATGAAGAGGGACACTGTATCATAATTAAAAGGTCTATCCAACAAGAGGACCTAACAATCATGAATATTTATGCCCCTAATGTGGGAGCTGCCAAGTATATCAATTAATAACCAAAGTAAAGACATACTTAGATAATAATACACTAATAGTAGGGGACTTCAACATGGCACTTTCTGCAAATGACAGATCTTCTAAGCACAACATCTCCAAAGAAACAAGAGCTTTAAATGATACACTGGACCAGATGGATTTCACAGATATATACAGAACTTTGCATCCAAATGCAACTGAATACACATTCTTCTCAAGTGCACATGCAACTTTCTCCAGAATAGACCACATACTGGGTCACAAATCAGGTCTCAACTGATACCAAAAGATTGGGATTGTCCCCTGCATAGTTTCAGACCATAATGCTTTGAAACTAGAACTCAATCACAAGAAGAAATTTGGAAGAAACTCAAACACATGGAGGCTAAAGAACATCCTGCTAAAAGATGAATGGGTCAATCAGGAAATTAGAGAAGAATTAAAAAGATTCATGAAACTAATGAGAATGAAGATACAACCCTTCAAAACCTTTGGGATACAGCACAAGCAGTCCTAAGAGGGAAATACATTGCAATACAAGCATCCCTGAAAAAGTTGGAAAAAATTCAAATACACAAGCTAACCTCTCACCTAAAAGAACTGGAGAAATAACAGCAAATAAACCCTACACCAAGCAGAAGAAGAGAGTTAATAAAGATTTGAGCAGAACTCAATGAAATAGAGACCAGAAGAACTGTGGAACAGATCAACAAAACCAGGAGTTGGTTCTTTGAAAGAATTAATAAGATAAATGAACCATTAGCCAGCCTTATTAAAAAGAAGAGAGAAAAGACTCAAATTAATAAAATCATGAATGAAAAAGGAGAGATCACCACCAATACCAAGAAAATACATTCGAATTTTAAAACTCACTATGAGCAGCTATATGCCAATAAATTAGGCAATCTAGAAGAAATGGATGCATTTCTGGAAAACCACAAACTACCAAAACTGGAACAGGAAGAAATAGAAAACCTGAACAGACCGATAACCAGGGGGAAATTGAAGCAGTCATCAAAAACCTCCCAAGACACAAGAGTCCAGGGCCAGATGGCTTCCCAGGGGAATTCTATCAAATGTTTAAAGAAGAAACAATACCTATTCTACAAAAGCTGTTTGGAAAGATAGAAAGAGATGAAATACTTCCAAACTCGTTCTATGAGGCAATCATCACCTTAATTCCAAAACCAGATAAAGACCCCACCAAAAAGGAGAGAATTATAGACCAATATCCCTGATGAACATGGGTGCAACAATTCTCAACAAGATCCTAGCCAATAGGATCCAACATTACATTAAGAAGATTATTCACCATGACCAAGTGGGAATTATCCCCGGATGCAAGGCTGGTTCAACACTCGTAAAGCAATCAATGTGATAGATCATATCAACAAGAGAAAAAACAAGAACCATATGATCCTCTCAATAGATGCAGAGAAAGCATTTGACAGAATACAGCCTCCATTCCTGATCAAAACTCTTCAGCGTGTAGGGATAGAGGGAACATTCCTCGACATCTTAAAAGCCATCCTCAAAAAGCCCACAGCAAATATCGTTCTCAATGGGGAAACACTGGGAGACTTTCCCCTAAGATCAGGAACACAACAGGGATGTCCACTCTCACCACTGCTATTCAACACAGTGCTAGAAGTCCTAGCCTCAGCAATCAGGCAACCAAAAGAAATACAATGCATTCAAATTGGCAAAGAAGAAGTCAAACTCTCCCTCTTCGCAGATGACATGATACTGTACCTAGAAAACCCAAAAGACTCCACCCCAAGATTTGTTAGAACTCATACAGCAATTCAGCAGTGTGGCAGGATACAAAATCAATGCCCAGAAATCAGTGGCATTTCTATACACTAACAATGAGACTGAAGAAAGAGAAATTAAGGAGTCAATCCCATTTACAATTGCAACCAGAAGCATAAGATACTTAGGAATAATCCTAACCAAAGAGGTAAAGGATCTATACCCTAAAAACTACAGAATACTTCTGAAAGAAATTGAGGGAGACCCAAAGAGATGGAAAAATATTCCATGCTCATAGACTTGAAGAATTAATATTGTAAAAGTGTCAATGCTACCCAGGGCCATTTACACATTTAATGCAATCCCTATCAAAATACCATGGACTTTCTTCATAGATTTGAAACAAATCATCTTAAGATTTGTGTGGAATCAGAAAAGACCCCAAATAGCCAGGGGAATTTTAAAAAAGAAAACCATATCTGGGGGCATCACAATGCCAGATTTCAGGTTGTACTACAAAGCTGTGGTCATCAAGACAGTGTGGTACTGGCACAAAAACAGACACATAGATCAATGGAACAGAATAGAGAACCCAGAAATGGGCCCTCAACTCTATGGCCAACTAATATTCAACCAAGCAGGAAAGACTATCCACTGGAAAAAGGACAGTCTCTTCAATAAATGGTGCTGGGAAAATTGGAGAGCCACATGCAGAAGAATGGAGCTAGACCTTTCTCTTATACCAGACACAAAGATAAACTCAAAATGGATGAAAGATCTAAATGTGAGACAAGAATCTATCCAAATCCTAGAGGAGAACACAGGCAACACCCTTTTTCAACTTGGCCACAGCAACTTCTTTCAAGATCATCTATGAAGGCAAGGGAAACAAAAGCAAAAATGAACTATTGGGACTTAATCAGGTTAAAAGCTTCTGCCCAGCAAAAGAAACAGTCAACAAAACTAAAAGACAACCTACAGAATGGGAGAAGATATTTGCAAATGACGTATCAGATAAAGGGCTAGTATCCAAGACCTATAAAGAACTTATTAAACTCAACACCAAAGAAACAAACAATCCAATCATGAAATGGGCAAAAGACATGAAGAGAAATCTCACAGAGGAAGACATAGACATGGCCAACATGCACATGAGAAAATGCTCTGCATCACTTGCCATCAGGGAAATACAAATCAAAACCACAATGAGATACCACCTCACACCAGTGAGAATGGGGAAAATTAACAAGGCAGGAAACAACAAATGTTGGAGAGGATGCGGAGAAAAGGGAACCCTCTTACACTGTTGGTGGGAATGTGAACTGGTGCAGCCACTCTGGAAAACTGTGTGGAGGTTCCTCAAAGAGTTAAAAATATACCTGCCCTACGACCCAGCAATTGCACTGCTGGGGATTTACCCCAAAGATACAGATGCAATGAAATGCCAGGACACCTGCACCCCAATGCTCATAGCAGCAGTGTCCACAATAGCCAAACTGTGGAAGGAGCCTCGATGTCCATCGAAAGATGAATGGATAAAGAAGATGTGGTTTATGTATACAATGGAATATTACTCAGCCATTAGATATGATGAATATCCACCATTTACTTTGACATGGATTGAACTGGAGTGTGTTATGTTGAGTGAAGTAAGTCAATCAGAGAAGGACAAACATTATGTGGTCTCATTCATCTGGGGAATATAAAAAATAGTGAAAGGGATTAAAGGGGAAAGGAGAGAAAATGAGTGGGAAATATCAGAGAGGGAGACAGAACATTAGAGATTCCTAAGTCTGGGAAACAAACAAGGGGTAGTGGAAAGGGAGGTGGGTGGGGGGATGGGGTGACTGGGTGATGGGCACTGGGGGGGCACTTGACGGGACGAGCACTGGGTGTTATCCTATATGTTGGCGAATCGAACTCCAATAAAAAATAAACAAAAAAAAAATCTTCAAATGATGACTTACATATGCTTGAAAATCAACAAACATCTTCTATTAAGAAATGTTTTAGCTTTAAAATAATGTTTTAGCTTTTAGCACAATATTAAATATAACCTTTAATGGTTCTTTCAACTTTTCTTCTCCCTGCTTCCTTTTACCCTGAACTTGATACAGAGGTGTGTTTGATACAGAGGAATATTTCTGTTACCTTGAGACTAGACTTTCCACGTTCTAATTAATGCCGGTCCTGCCTTCCAACTGCTCAGATTGAATGTTCCTCTTTCTCAAAGGCTTCCTGGATGCCTTTTCTATGCATCTTATAAATGTGTAGGCACTTTTCTTCCTATGACACCAGCATTTTCTGCACGGCTTAACAGTTATTTGTACAAGTACCTTAGCTCCCTCTGTTGAGTACCGGTACTGCTTCAGGGGGTAGAAAATGGTTCCTTCACTCTCACTCCACATGCAATGACTACCAGACTACTTACTGCAATACCTGCACCTTTCAGGTGTACAATAATTTCTTAGTGTAGTAAGGAATGATTCAATAAAGGAATAAAAAGTGGGACTACTCAAAACCTGCTTAGAACCTTTCCTGGTGAACAACTCGACTTAAAAAAAATGAATGAAATTCAGTATTTTAAGGAGTATGTGTAAATGCATTCTACTTGTTTTCATACCTTCTACCTGGAATGTAACCTTCTTCACATTCTGTGTGTATACAGAACTCAGAGTAGCTACAGATTTTAAAGACAGCAATGTCCCGATACATCTGCTTTCCTCAAAATTTCCCTTCAAATGAGATCTTTATAAAATTTAATATAAACTAGATCCTCAATGGATCATATAACAGGAATATAATCAGGAAATACAATTTTCACATAACTTTAACATAAAGGCTTCGTGTGTGTCTTTGTGTGTCTAAGATCCATAGATCACACAGCACTGGGATCTAGTGATGCACCTAAATGACATTATTTTTAATGAGATTTCAGGAACGAATGAAAGTTATTACTGAGTAAGTGCAGTTTGCAATTTACTAAGGAAGGAAATACTTCATTGCTTTTTAGACTGGTTCTACAAATCAGTTTTAGACCTACTTGTGTCTTTTTCTCATACTTACTGTATGGCCACTTCTTTCTGCAGAATTTCATTTTCTTAATAGTTCCAGTGTTGTTGTTGTTGTTTTTAAGATTTATTTATTTATTTTAGAGAGAGAGGGCAAGTGCAAGGGGGGTGGGCAGGGGTAGAGGGAAAGGAAGAGAAGCAGGGAGCCTGCCACAGGGGTTGATCCCAGGACCCTTAGATCATGACCTAAGCTGAAATCAAGAGTCAGAGGCTTAATCAACTGAGCCCCCCAGGCGCTCCAAATCCCAGCATTTTTTTCACCTGAGTTTATTCCTCATATGTTAGTTTTATCTGTTATCTTGCTTCAGTTTGCTACCTAACTGCTGCTTTTTTTTTTTTTTCCCCCTAACTGATGCTTTGATCCATGTTATTTCACACATATCTCCAATCTATCCTGGTCAGGAAACTGATAGCCAAACTTGGACTCTTTCTCTTTCTCTTGTTACCCAGAGCCTTGACACCATAATGCAAGGATATTAATCTAAGCCTCGTCCCTTCTCACCTGAAAGAGAGAATCCACATTTGGATTACTATGCATATAAGAGCATATAATTACCATTAACTGAATGCCAGTTCTGAATGTCTCACAGCTGCCATAGGCACTGGGTTACAAAATGAGCAAAACTCATACAAAGGTCACTCTATTGGAACTTAGAGTCTACTTTGGGGAAAGTAGACAAAAGAACTAATACATAAGTAAAATATTAATTTTCATAAATCACATGGAGAACATAGAATATAGTCCATGGTTTGGGAAGGTGATATGAGATATGAGAAAATTTGGAAAAGCCTCATCTACAAACCATTGAGCTGAGAGGGCCAAGTCATGTTGATATCTGAAGGAAGAGGTGTCAGGTGGTTGAGGCAGCAAATTCAAACAGAGAAGACAATGGCTTCTCTTTTCAGAGAATCCACCATGTCCTGGCTGAGCCCCTGAAGTAATGTTGCTTGTTGATCTCACTAATGCTCTCCTTATGAGTTTCATATTTAACTTTGACTTGAATTATTATTATTCTTGAGCGCATCAATGTTTGTCTCTCACCTTGGTGATCTGTTGGAAGATAAGAGTTTTCTGCTTTGTAAGGATACTAATGGTTTTTGTTTTGAAGTGCTGTAAAACTAGTCTAGGTATTCTTCAATACATTAAAAAGTATTTAAATTCTCTATGTAGACTTCTAGATGACAATATTGTTATAGATGCACAGTTCCTGCCTGGGACATATTCATTCCATTCCCATAATCTGAGTGTCCACGTTTTGCATAATCCTAAACTCTGTTCAGCATGGGGCTTGTGGTTCCTACTCCCAGGTACACCAAATATAGCTGCAGGAAATGCAGAATGCCACATGCACCAGCACGTTTCATTTTATACTTAGTAGTTGTGTGCATAATAAACACATAGATTTAACAAATTCAAGGGCTGCTTCCAATAGCCCATGTTGCTAAAATCTTTCTTCCTTTTACTTAATTTTTTAAAAATTAACTCTATGCCCGATGTGGGGCTTGAACTCAGGACCCCAAGACCAAATGTTGCATGGTTACTGAGTGAGCCATCCAGGCAACTCAAAATTCAATTGATTTTAGAGCTTATGTAATTATAATTTATGGAAATGTGTGTGATCAGATTATATGGAAAGTGACAGGTGAATTCGGTTTTGATTTAAAGATTATTAATAATATTTCAAGTTAGCTAAATCTTATGATTTTGTTTCCTAATAAGTAAAACTAAGATAATGTTGTTTAACTCACAAGATTGTTAGGAGGAATATAAATTATATATTTAAGAGTGTTTGTTGTGGCTGTTAGCAAAAGCTAATTATTCAATGATGTCAATACTTTTTCCTTTTAAAAAAATGCTAACTCAAGATTTATGTATAGCAAATGCAAAGAGTTCTGTGATCTGATTCCTGAACCAATGTATATAGCAATCATTTTTGTAAAAACATTCTCATAGCTGTGATTATGTATAAATAACGAATGGGCAGATGAAACCTTTTTGGTTCTCTTACTTATATAAGAAGAAAAGTGTTTAAATATAGTAAGACTGTTGTTTTTTCATTCATTTCTAGGTTTTACTCTTAGCACATTAAAAATCATAATTATATAGTATCATAACATATTGTGAAAGAGGGATGATACTTTTTTAAATGCTTGCTAAAATTATCTTAATTTAAAAAGAAAACCAGGAATCAAAATTGGGTTTAGAGACTACATTAAGACTTTGAAAATTGTCCGTGATTTAAGGTTGTATAACTGAAGAGTGTTATCTAAAAGTCTTCAAATATGATTGATAGTAACATTAAAGGAGTCTTTCATCTTGAACTTCAAATAAAATGGCACATTGAAAAAGAAGGTAGGGCATGAAGCTGTCCCTAGGGAATCAGAAATCCTCAACACTGTGAGCTCTTAACTTCACAAATGATTTAATAAAATCCATGACACAACACTCTTAATATTTGTGTAATTGGAATTACTAAGGGCTTTCTTTTCAGGGATTTGATGCTTAGACTTACATACCTTAAAACACATAATGGTCTTGAACCTGGCCCTAGTAAGGCAATGGTTCTGTTTTGTTTTGAAATTTTTTTTTTTTTTGCTTTTTTCCCTCACCTAGAAACTTTTATTAATCTAGCACCCAAGGGATACAGTCTTTTTGATAATTTCTATTTGCTTCGCCTTTGTAAGCCTCACCAAATGAAAGTGCTTGTGATTAACAGTAAATATATCATCTCACTAGGTACAGAGCATGCCATTTTCCAATGTCATCTATCCTGGATAATAGTACAAACTAAGAAGGCTACTTTGATTACTGGTTTCTCAATGACTAATACAAAAACAAATCTGCACTAGAAGCAAAATGCTATTCTCTATCAAGCAGAGAGCCCAGTGAAGACAGTACCTTTAGCAAATTCTACCTAGAGGAAGTGACTGACTTAAACATTTTTTTTTCCTAAACATTTTTTTTGATGAGCAAACCACTTGACTCTGTATGCAAGTGTGATACTCATGTTGGAGGCCTAAATTTAAGGGAAATACAAAAATTCTATCAATGTTCTTTGCACCTTCTTGCCTGTAAAGTAAGTGTAATTTTCAAAATATTTAGAAATTCCAATTAGATCACAGAACAGCAATAATATAATATTAAAATTTTTTATTTGAACCAGGTCATTCAAGGAATGAATGTGTTCACATCATAGTATTAACCCCAAAAAGAGCACAATTGATTTTTTTTAAGCAATAGGTGAAGTCAGATCTTCACAGAAATGTGCCTCAAGTTTTAGTGAGATAGTCATGCCAATAGACAAGAGAATAATATTGATTATATGATATTGTACCATGTCTATAGAGACCTCCCAATTAAGATTTGGGAGGATCTACCCAAATAAATATGGATCTACTAAACCAAACAACAAGTATTAATGAACTATCATTAAGCTGATGAGACTCAGGGAGTCCATAGGTTTTAACTCTTCTGATGATGTGCTTGGCTCTCCCTTGGGCTGGTTTTGTCATTTTGGTCTACATAAAAAAAAAAAAAAAAATCTGGAAGTTTGTCAAATGTGTAGATTCTTATGACTGCTTTATAAGTATCCCAAGGATTCTGTTTCAAGTAACCTAAGTACAGTACCAGGAGTAACACCGAAACAAGATGATGCTAGGCTGACTGTGGTAAATCCCACCTATTCCCCCCAGACAGCCCTTGACCTTTGGCATGTGATTTAACCTAAGTCTAGTTTTCTCACTGATAAAAGGGATGCACATCATAATATTATGATAAGGATCAAATAAGAATATTTTAATAGTGACTAATACATTTAATAGTCAATATATTGATTATTGACTTGTATATTAGTGATTAATAATAATACATTATTGACAATTAGCATGATATTAATATAAATTCATAGTTGATGTTACACGTTAATGCATCTTTATTAAACACCTGCTATGTATAACAAGGACTGTTCTTTTTTTCTCAGAATAAAATAGTGCAAAATTATCTTAGGGTTAATAAGCCTAGTTAATCAAGACTTAGTGACTACCACCAGTGAAGCATGTCTTGTTGGAGGAAATGAAAAGGTTAAGTAATGTTTTGAGAAGGGATTAATCAGTTTGCAGGCAGTGGTAGATAAAGAACAAGCTATATATCGCCTTTAGCAAAATCATTGAGGAACATTTATTTTACTGAGGATTCCAGAGCAACTGAAAACTGGAAATGCTGACATTATAATTTGATGTGAGCATGCAACATGTTTCTGTTAAAGCAGGGAATATACTTATCAGAAGCAATATTTTGAATTGGTACATGTAGTGAATTAATGGAAAACATTTAATTTAATTTTTCCCAGAAACCTTGATTCCTCTGTAGGAAATCAAGAATGATGAATGGACCTCGACTTCCTCATGAAATAATTCTCTTTCCCATGGCAGCAAAAAATGATATTTGAGCATTCATGTTACGGACTTACTTTCTATTATTTGTACTTCCTAAATCTTATACAACCTCATGCTCTCCATATTTCTTCTTAGGCTATTTCCCAAAATATCTCTGTTCTGTAATTTAGAAGCGACTTGATGTAAATCTTAATTGCCTTTACTTCCTAATTTGGTAAGAGGGGATTTCAAAGCCCTCATGACTTTGGAGCTTAAAATACTGTTCATTTTTCTTTCAGTAATTTCAAGAAATTTATCAGTTTCAGGTATCATTTGCATAATGTTGATTTCTAAATGTATATTTTAAACTGTGATCTCACTCTTGGGTTTCAGAAATGTATAGTCAAATGCTAATGCATGTATTTGACCAGTTTTTCCTTAATACCTTAGATATATCATGCTTGAAATCTAACTCATTATCACCTCTGTGAACTGTTTTTCTAACTTGCTTGATGTCCCAAATCAAATCTATTATAGAATCTTTTTCTTCTAACTCATTTCTCAAATTTCACCAGTTGTGCAATTTCTATTTTTCTGCCTTGGTTTAGAACTTCTTAATCTCTTATCTGAACTCTAACAACCTGCAAAAATATGCCAAATTTTTCCTCCTTACAGCATTTTCCCCTCAAATGTATGCTCTGAAACATATTGTGCTACTATGTATAAAGCCTTTTATATAAACTTTTAATAACTTCTTGACTATGACTGAAAATGTTTCAGGGACACTTCATCTGACCCTATATTCCCTTGTCTTCTCTCGACCACTCTCAACTTCTGCTTTGCACTCCAACCCAGTTGGTATTTTAGGTTTGTTTGATTATTTCACATTCCTCTTTTGTTTCTCTGCCTTTCTGATCATGAGCTGCCTTCCACCGTATCTCATGACCCCAGTATCTTCATTTGACCTATGCCTCCTTATTTTCAAGCCTTAGGCTACAAATTTCCTCTTCCGGGAAGCTTTTCCTTATTCAACCCAATAAGCCTTCCCTCATGTATCCGGGCATATAACTCTTTCCTTGTGTTCATTACATTGGTTTGTAATCATCAAAACAGAAAAAAAAAAAAAAAAAAAAAACTAGCTCTGTCACCAAATTAGCTTCAGAATGTTGTAGTCAAGTTACTTAAATGTTATAAGCCTCTTTTTCCAAATGAATAAGTAAGACTAATCACTCAAAATGTATATGGTCATTGTGAGGATTAAATAGGCTAATATATGAAAGACTTATCACAAAGTCTGGCTTATATTTTTTTCAAGGTTTTATTTGTTTATGTATTGAGAGAGAGCATGAGTTGGAGGGAGAGACAGAGGAAGAGGGAGGAGCAGACTCTGCTGAACAGAGAGCCTGGCATAGGCCTGATCCCAGGACCCTGGGATCACAACCTGAGCCAAAGGTAGTTGCTTAACCAACTGAGCCACCCAGGCACCTCAAAGTCTGACTTATACTACAGAGTCAGAAAATAATATATTGACGTAATGGTGAGTGAATGAATTCTGAGTCTGGTCACCATTCTTCGTTATTGGGCTAAATTCCTGTCCATCCCCTTTCTGATCATTAAGAAACCTGTTGAGTTTCTATCCCCAGAGAATCAGTTTTCCTTCTTCACTGAGCACAGTTGGAATCCCAAAACATTTCCCGAATTAGTACTACATGCTTTACTGGTGACACTTCATCTAATCCAGATAAAATTCCTCTCACCTGTATTCTTCAGCTACTTCCAACCAGAAATGATCATTGTGAGAATAGCGGTTTGATTTCTTGATTCAGTTATTTCACATTTCTATGGTACTGTAGATGTATTTTGTAAATATTATCTCATTTAGTTCTTGCAATAGTCATGTGGAACTTACTTATAGACAAAACATTAAAATCAACTGAGGCCTTAGAGAGAGACGATGATTTTTATAAATCACTAAATTAAAGAAAGAGTAGTGATTTCAACCAGCCTGAATGGGAAAGCCCATTAAGCCACATATTCCACTGTCGTCTTGTTTTTCTTCTACTTTCCCACTCAGGGAAGCTTTGAAAATATTTCGAGGAATAAGGGCTGGACATTTTGAAAAAGCTCACCAGGTGATTGTAATAGTGTCTCAAAACATCTTTCCAACACACTGAGATCACAGGGATTAACATTGGAGGGGAATTACTTACTCTTAATTAGAAGAAAAAAACAATTTCGTTAATCATGTTGGAGTTTTTGTGAATGAGTTATTCAATTTGCTTCTTTCCTATACAAATGTCTGTCAGTATAGTTTTAAAGTTAGGCTCAAAAATTAGCAAATGCAACATGTTCCCTCTTCCTACTGCTAGGGCTTATATAAATGACAGAGCTTTATTTATATAACCAGTCTCTTTAAACCAAATATGATGCTTAGAGGAGTCTATGTCACTGTGACCTCTTTTCTGCACATTTTTGGCTTGCCAAAAATTGTAGACAAACACAATTCCTGTGAAGAATGCAGTTCACTGTATGAAAACTACCTTTGTCGATAATGCGCAAGCAGTGCATATCACAATATGTATCAATCCCTGAGCAAAAAAAAAAAAAAAAAAAAAAAAAAAAAAAAAAAAAAAAAAAAACCCTGAGCAATAAAAGAGAGATTTAGAAGTGTTGACTTGTCTATTTATTGATGTCTCTCTTTTTAAATAGCATACATATGAACTTCAATATTATTTTAAATTTTATTCCACTTTGGAAATTTACAAATAATGACAAATGATTGACCTTCTGCTAGAGATTCTCTAGATGGACAGAGGGACAAAATTCTCATGACGATGTTTTTAAAGTAATGCAGATAAGTGATAAGTGGCTGATGACAAGCAGAATTTACAAGAAATGGGATTAGATATTCATTTAATAGGACTCTCATTTTCTTTTCTCATTCTTTATGTGGATATGCTGGGAAGTTTGTTGCATTTATGAAGAGTGTATTGGTATGGAATATATAGACACAATCACATTAAAAGTAATGGAATGGGATTTCTTGTACCATTACTTTCAATGATATAATTCATTTTTACTTGATAAATAGATAATACTATTCTTGATATTTCCTGCTATATATACACACATGCACACATATTCTATAATCTACTATAGATTAAGCAGAAACATATGATGTGTATGGTAAGATAGATGCTTTTTGATCCCTTTTTTTTACAAGTCCAGATCCACAGCTTTTATTTATTCCTTCTTTGATGTGTTAAATGGGAAAGTAGAAACTGTTTACCTCAGATAAAGTATTTTAAATTACTGTTTGAAGATATTTCTTACTATATTATTTAGCTACGACATTTTATTCTTTTTATACTCTGTAGTGATTTCTTATGATAGGATATTCTCCTCTAGCTAACCTTTGAAGGCAAGCTGTCAAACAGTGATAGTCTTGCCTGTGCTTTGAGCTCTCCTTGAGTATGCAGAAGAGTCGAGGTTCCCTCAGAATTGCACATTTACTGCCATCTAGTGATTGAATAATAAATATATCCTGCATACTTAAGTTACTATTATCACTTTTTTTTTTTTTTTTCTGTAGTGATACTGAACCATGGAAAAATAATAAATCTGAATTTAGAAGTCCTGTGGATTGGTATAAGAAAAAAACCTGTCCCACAAAGATTAAAATCCCATCAATACTATGGGGTTGAACCAGGATTGATATCTGCTTTTCTGCTCTTTTTATATCCTCAATCAGTGTTTTTTTTATTTTTTTACCTCCACTCATCTCACCTTCTGATTTGAATAATTGTGCTATCTTTTCCTTAGCTATTTCATTTCAAAAGACTTAGAATGCAATTTTTTTTCTGTATTGTTGCTCTATAGAATGTCCACGAATTTATAAGCAATTTTCAATTATGAAGCAACAACCACAAACACAAGATTTTGAGTGAGTTTATATACTCAGCAAATATTTCAAATATATGTTATATTTAAAAAGATACAGTATAGCGGTGGGAATGACTAAGCTGACCCTTACTAGACTCCTACTAGACCCCTACTAGAGAGTAACTAGAGATACAATTTTAACTTATTTGGTACATAATTATTCTTGTAATGCTATGGTGAGGAATTTTCTTAAAGACAAAGCCTAGTTCTACATTAAGTGCCACTTGAAAAAAAAATCTAATTGATATAATACAGTTCATAGCAGATATTCTTACAAATATTTTTAAAATAAAATAAGTAATATGTTTAATCTGTGTATAAATGGATATTAGCTATAGGTACAAAATCGTGTTGTTTAGATAGATAGACATAGTATTTTAAAATTCTCTTGTCTTCACAATTTCACATATTCCTGTTCCTTAAGTCCTAAGCAAGTATTTCAAATTTCTTTATACCTCTCCATGTATTTGAAAAATGCATCTAATATATATTTGAAAAAGTGCCTGCCCATACAATTCATATAATCACCCTGCTTTCCCAGATTTCTTTGTTTGTTTTTTTTTTTCCAATAATCTGATTCTTTAGAAGTGAAGAGAATGACAACAAGCATCAGGATATCTGCTCCACTGGCAAGAAACTGGTAGCTTAAAGTAGCAGTGGTGTCTGGCAATTTTTCCCCCCAAACTGATTGAGGTAATTTTGTTGTTAATCATACAGCTCTCAGATGAAGTGGAGCTGCTGCAATATTTCACTGAATTTGTTTGCGGAATCAGCCATAGGCAAATCAGCGATGTAGAGTGATGATTCTTAAAGTATGTGTGGACTTGAATACACTGGAGATTTCAATAAATTCAGTGGATCTTGGGTAGAGTTCAATATTCTGGTTTTTACTAAGTGTCCTCAGAAATTCTGAAACAGTCCCTAAACCATATGTTTATAAAACACTATCATTGGACTTATTTTTTTTTTTCAATTTGTCTGTTGGTTATCCATCCCCTAATGTCTCCCATGGTTTCTACATCTTAGGGGATGTGACCTGCCAGCTTTTTTTCTCACAAAAGACAGTAACTGAGAATTATGTTTATATTATGGTGCTAGGGACTCAGAACTCCCAGAAATTATTGCAAAAGCAGAAGCTGAGAAGCCAGTTAAAAACACGATGTTCAAGGATGTAGACTCAAGATCCAAAACACTTTGGACCACTTTCATCCTCTGAAGCTCAGTTGGTGTGGGATATTGGGTAGGATGCATGGAACCTGTTTCCTCTACTATAAGTGCCTCTCAGAATGGTTTGGAGAATTAAATGAGTTAATATGCATAAGTGCTAGAACTACACACTGTTTTATTTACATTAAAACAGTATTTTAGTTAATTAGTTAAGGTGTAATTGGTGAATTAACATTTTCCTGACATTTATTTTATTTTAATTAAATCAAAATGTTTCTGAATTTGTTGTGTGACTGAATACAAACCAGTAGGTTTGGCTTTTGATTCTGTAGTGTAGAAGCCTGTGGTAGACTGTTTGAGGTCTCACCTGTGGGCCTAAATCATGGAAACTTTACATAGAGGTTGGCACCAAGTCCCTCTGTCCTGCCCAGTCTAAGCTACTTCAGGCTCTAGATTTTACAGATTGTCTAATGAGTGCTCAGTTTGAAAATGCTTACAGGGGATGGTTTGGGAAGTTACATTGTAGTTGGTTTTCTTTCTTTCAAATATAAGAAATACATTTGATGTGATAATTCACTTTAAAAATTACTAGGTTAATGAGAATATTTGGAAGTTAAGTTTTGTTCTCCTATTCAGTGTTTATATATACTAAGCATGTGTATGAGCATATATACCTATGCCTATATAAAGCAAAATAGTGACTTCATGGGGCTTTCACAGATATTCTGGCTAATTCAAGAACCCAAAGACAACCAGATGCCTCTATCTGGAAAGGATTGCATTACCAGGATAATTGTAGGATAATCTTTAACTTTATTTTTGAAAAATATATGGCCTTTGTCAAAGCCATATCCAAGTAATCAGATGTTTTGCCAATAGCCCATTTGTTTTGAAGTATATAAGCCTAATATTACAAGATCAAAAGTCAATATGCTCCTGTTTTGTTTCACTATTTTATAAAATTGTTTTTTTTCCTTGAGAAAAACACACTATGCAGGTCATATAATCTCAGTAATTGATTAAATTCAATGCAACTTAAATAGTGAACTTAGATATGTTATAGAGCAAAATGTCAAAGCATAAACAAATATCAAACAACTGTTGAAACTAAAACATGAGTATATTTTCATGTTTCCCACTGTCATAGGCACCCTGCCTGTCTCCTCAAAGCTATTCTCTTCCTTCTTCCTCAGTGACAAAGCCAAAACATTGCTTATGTTTATGCTTAGTTTTACAGGACATATATTTATTATTCTAGATTAATAGGCAAAAACATTTAGGAATGGACTTAGGATGTTGATGCACGGAGAGGTGATGCCTAACGTCACTGTAGCCATCCTGTGATATAGGCTTCTATCAGTGAAACCTGGATCTCAATGATGATGCTGAACCATGAATTAATCAAATCTCAACTAAATCTTTAGTTACTTGTGCTAAAAGATAATTTCTTTATTTTTTGAAAAACAACAACAACAGTATATTACTCATACTTTCTACTGGCACTCAGGAGTACTTAAGTACATATACATTATTCAATTGGATAATTACTGAAGTAAAATAATAGCTAGAATCACACCACCACCACTAATTCACGTATGGCAATCATTATTCCACACCAATATGAGCTTTACATATTTTTTAAAAGATTTATTTACTTATTTATTGGAGGAGGAGAGGTTGAGGGGGAGGGAAAGAGACAAGCAGATGCTGTGCTGAGTGTGAGCCGACATGGGACCTGATTCCATGACCTGACTGTGGAATTAAGACCTGAACCAAAATTAAGAGTTTATCACTCAATGGACTGAACCACCCAGATGTCCTGGTTTGCAAAATTTTAAAAACATACAGAAAACCACTGGACACACAAGTGTAACATTTTACATGTATTATATATATTTAGAGAATATGCATTATTTAATCCTGTGCGACCAACATAAAACTTTGTGTCTTAGGGGTCAGATTTTGATAATTCAAATGCTCCTATTACAAAATTTGGATTTTATTATTTAACTTGTGGTCATCTGAAAACTAATACTTGTTTCTACCTTTACTCGGTTATTTTCTATCTCACACTTTTATTTAAACTTTATAGAAGCTGGCCCGGGATATATCAATTAAAAAAAATGGGGGAATTAGTTGGTAGAGTGGTAAAACTATGAAAACTCATTATGATCAAACATTTTATTATGTGCTGGGCAAAATAATGGCCACCACAAGTTTTAACCTCTAGAACCTGGGAGTGTGTTAGGTTATACAGCAAAAGAGAATTAAGATAGCAGATGGAGGTAGGATCATGAACAGATGTCCGTTAAATAGGAACGTTGTCCTGGATGATCTGGATAAACCTACTGTCATCGCAAGGGCCCTTATAAGTGGGGAAGAGGCATAGAGAGAACCAGAGAGATGACAATGAGGAAAGGATTGGTGTTGAAAAGGAAAAAAAGAAGCCATAAGTGGAGGAAAGCAGGTGGCCTCTAGAAGAGGAAATGACAAGGAAATGGTTTCTGCTCTGACTTTGAAAGAAGGTCAGCCCTGCCAACATCTTGACTTTAACCCATGAGACCCACACTGAACTTCTGACCCCTAGAACTGTGAGATGATGAATTTATATTATTTAAACCACTAAGTTTGTGGTAATTTATTTATAAATACAACTCAGTCAAATCTACACATATTTGGTGAAAGATTGTTACAGTAGCAGTAGCTATGGTGTTTCTAAGACATCCTTTTGAAATTTATTACATATAGTATTTCAGTGACTTGCAAGATTGAAACTGCACAGCAAAACATGAATGTGGAAGGTATTTTATGGGAAATTTAGAAGAAGTATCTGACACTAGTGACAGATTAGGAAAAAGAAAAAGGAAAACAGGAGACCCGTGCTTACGATGACAATATACAATAATTCATTTTGATGGTTTGTAATTTGTAATTTATTTGTAATAGTGTTCTTATAAAAAAATACTAGACAACAGTGTCTAGAACCACAAATATTTTCATTGCTTATTTTATAGCAAAATCATTTTTTACATTGTCTCTCATTTTTAATTTGCAAATACTTTGCTTTTTCAAAGAATGTCTCTATGTATCATGTAGTTTCCAACAGATATTTGTTATCTCAATATAGAATAACTTATTTTATTAAAAAAACTCCTAATACTGTGATGTAGTAGCTGCTGATAGCCTTCTCTCTTGAGTACATTTTCTGAGCATATATAAGATAATAGAAAATTCTTCCAGTAATCAATTAAATATGTCTATTAACATGCATATTTCCCCAAAGTATTCACTGTGTAATTAGTGTTCGGGTCATGTAGAAAATAAGTCATTTCATTTCTGTGACTATTAAGCATGAAAACATTGATAAGATGATATTTACAGCTATAAATCACATGAATAATTTTCTTTAGAAGAATAGAGAAAGCCAAACACATTAAAAATGTAACTCGTATAATTTTAAAAATAACTCTTGAATTCCATTTACAAAATTGAAAATACTGACCCCTATAATAGGAAGTTAATCACTATCCATTAATCTTTTCTGTGGATTGCTGGAGGTAATCTTAAAATTGTAAAATGTCCTCTACTTTGAAATTCCAAACCTGACAAATATTTTAGCAGTTCAGCCTTCCTGACCTTAGGAGTATAAGGGCAATAACATGAAAATTAGCAATATGTATATTTAGGGTTGTCACTCCAAATGTATATTTGTTTTGTAATTACCTACAAAGTAGGTATTTCATAGTATTTCATAAACAAAAAAGTGGGGATGTGAGGCAAATTGACGGTTCATGTTTGTGATTGGGCAGCCCAATCACTGACCATAGGCAGTCTTTTCTCTGAGAAGCTGCACTAATTAATCTCTACTTGATGAGTGGTAAGTTGTGATATGATCTGAAGACATTTGGAAACTGCTTAGGAAACCTATTTTTTCTGTTCTTTCTTAACATGTAATTGTTAAAATCATTTTTAGCTTCCGGCTAGCACATTCTCTTCTGTCATTCCTTTTTATCCTCAACCTGATAAATGTTTTCTGTTTACTAAATTTTTCTGCAAAATGCATCACAAATATTGCTTTGGTGACACCTCATTAGTTCTTAAGTTTGGTAAATGAAAACGTCTTTAAATGTCAGAAATTAAATATTTGCAATATCATTTTGTTTCTGTTTTAATTTCCTTGTTGTACATTAATCAATAATAACATGCCTTTGTAAATTCTGGTTTCTTCAAGTACCTCTGTCTCTATTTATAAACAACATCTTTATTCATATGGCTCATTTGACATGCATAAGCTTTCCTCTCTAACCCACAATCTTGAAACAAAACTAAACTGTCAATATCTATGGAAGGAGGATATTGGTCCTATGAATTAAATGGGTGGCTTGAATTTCTACACTAAAGAAACACTGCTATTCTTTCCAGGAAAATTATCTTGACTAAGATTTGAGTATTGATTATTGTATCCAATATCTTGTGAAAATAGGAAATTACACAATAAGAGGTATCATTTGTCTTCTATGTGAAAGTCACAAAATTATATTTTTTTTCCTACAGAAAATTTTCAGTGGAAATAAGAGATTTCTTTTCTTAAAAGATTTGTCCATTTCCTATATTCTTCTGTCCTTGATATGTGTTACTCTGGTAAATGACATTCACAGGAAATTTCTAGCATTTTGCTACTAAGCAAAAGAGTGACTTTCTATAAACACTTAAAACAAAATTTTAAAGCAACAAGCCTAGAAGAATATGTCTTATGTGAAGTAGGAACAGGCAGGCAAAACAAAACATGTTAACTGTTACATTTGTTTCAGTTTTGGAATCGTTCTAGTTTATCGACTTCTTTCAGCATTGAAGGACACATTCTCAGAGAAGAACTTGCTCTTTAGATTTTCTGGAATTGCAATCCCTATAATGTAAATTTTCTTGATATCTGCTCAAACCTCTTCCTCTGCTATTTTTAGTGTTTTCACTCTACCATGTTATTAGAACAAAAAGCCAAACCTTGTATGAGGAGAAATAAACATCAAAAGGGTGAATGTACTCATTATAGCAAATCTGCTTAAGAAGTTATTAGAAAATTTAAGTTTTGTAGATATATCTACTTTTCTCCCAAAGTGATCGAATTACCAAATTTGCACATTTTCTAAAAAAATATGTACAAGCAGAATAAAACCCACACAGATTTGAAAGTAATAACTATTCCATATAATTTTATATGTGTGCTGTCATGCATATATATCTTTCCTGCTGTCTTTCACTCTGTATCTGTATGTGCACAAATATCGGTATATGTGTATAAAAACTCTAGTATGGATGACTCTCTTTGATCTTCATGTCATACAGATAACTTTATTAAAAATGATTTTATTGCTTTATTTGAGAGAGAATGCATGCATGTGCACACAAGTTGGCGGGGTAGAGTGAGAGGGACCAGCAGTCTGCTGAGTAGAGAGCTTGACATGAGGCTCTATCCCAAGACCCTGAGATCATGACCCAAACCGAAGTTAGTGGCTTAACTGAGCCACCCCAGTGCCTCAGATAACTTAGATATATTTTATATTTGCAATACTTACTCTAAAAAATTGGTAAAAAAATTGGTGTATTTTGGAAAATACTAGTAATTTATATATATATATATATTTTTTTTAATTTTTATTTATTTATGATAGTCACAGAGAGAGAGAGAGAGAGAGAGAGAGAGAGGCAGAGACATAGGCAGAGGGAGAAGCAGGCTCCATGCACCGGGAGCCCGATGTGGGATTCGATCCCGGGTCTCCAGGACCGCGCCCTGGGCCAAAGGCAGGCGCCAAACCGCTGCGCCACCCAGGGATCCCTATAGATATATTTTATATTTGCAATACTTACTATAAAAAACTGGTAAAAAAATTGGTGTGTTTTGGAAAGTTCTAGTAATTTGTAACCAGAAAATATCATGTGCAAATAGAGACTGCATATTGAAAAAAAAAAAAAAAAGGTCAGCAAACAGAAGATAAAATTAGTACCATCAGAAAATTGGTGTTAACTAAAACTGACTTTTAAAGCAAAATTTATTTGTAACACATGGCTACTTATACATCACCAACAAGTATTCATTGTTGTTATATAAGTGAGCCAAAAACTGCTCTATATATCGGCTCCTGGGTTTATTTCTTCGCTGCTGCTGAGACCTAGTAGCTCAAAAGCCTGCCTTGGGGATAATCCTATTTTTAAACATCAAATCATTTTTAAAAATCACTCAAACAAGGAAATGTTTAAATACTTGGAACCTACCTGCTTTTCACCTAATGGGAAACCTTACCCTGTATCTATAACCTACTAATAAAATAGTGCTTTGCAGTTATGAGGCTCTAAATGGCAGCTGTACTTTCGAGTCTCAAACCAGAAAAGTCTCCACCATGTTCCTGAGGGACATTGTCTAGACAGATAAGCCCACTCTTCAATTTTCCTCTCTTGGAAGCTCCATTAACTCCCTTCTCTTATGAGTAGCAGGGACCCCCCCACACACACACGCACACACCTCAGCCTCTGGACAGACCCCTGCTGTAGGTGATATTCCACATACACCATACTATTAAGCCGTTGCCCCATAAAGCTTGTGTATGTACTACTGCCATCTTGTCATGTTTCCCTGGACTGGCCCGCAAATTCCATGAACCCCTACATTTTCCTACAACATGTTACCAACAGACTCATTAGATCTTCTTCTTCAGTAACCCACAGTCAATGTCGAAAACAGATGCTCATTTTTCACTTGGACTATTTGTGGACCTTCTAATTCTTCCATTCCATGGCCATCCATACTACCTTTTAGTAAGAGATTTTTTTTCTCTGAAACACTCTAATATTGACACTTTATAAACTTCTTTGATGTCTGTGTATTGACTTTGGAAAGCATGAATATTTTTAAAAAATCTGTAAAGCCTTCCGCATTGCCTTCCTGTTGATTTAACAGCCTCTTCTATGATCTCTCTTTTTCAGCTTTGGATCTCAGTATGTATGTAACACAGTATCTGGAACATACTTTTGAATAAATATCTGGTTTGAGGGTGAATAGTTATAACTATGAATAAAAACTTCATTAACTTTAGGCTTGATGTCTGGGCGATACGTACATGTGGGAGCCTGAGAAGTTGCTTTTTACCAAGATCCCGACAGATAATAGATTATATAGTCCTGTGCTATTATGAAAATCACCTGTACTCTTTTAAAGCTTTCTCTATTTATTTAATCAAGCACCAACAGAATGAAGACCCCTCTGAGACAACATGGAATTTTTTTGTATTAAGGGATCAATAATTAGATGCTTCACTGCTATTAAATAAAATAAAAAATGAATTGGATAAAAATATTTTTACTATTCGCTAGAAGGAAAGGAACAGAAAAATGAGAACAGGGAAAATATAAGACTAAGTTCCCTGGTGTATCATGAGTCATGCAAACCTACAAAGTGACAGTTAAATATCTGAATACACCTGGTGATTGTTGAGTGGCAAGAAGATTTATACAAGGTCAAGAGAGAAATCTCTCTCAGAGAAAGGCTTGGGAAACTGGATATATTTTTACATAAAAAGGACAACAGGGAACAAAGAGAACTTCTGAACAGTTGCTAAGTGTTATTTGGATTTATATATTCAAATATGTGTATGCATGCATATATAAAAATATGCATATAATTTCATTATATTCATGAAAATTATAGGGCTGCTAATTATAGAAGGTTTATGTGGCTAGGAGTAGGAGAGAATATATGATCAGCCGTCAGGAATACCATAACATTTATTCCCAGCTATAGTACCAGACAAAAAGGAGAATAACTGCAAAAATCCTTTAATCTAGATTGTCTCGGACAACCACAAAATGTGAAACACAGTTTTTAAAAATGCTTGTTTGTGTATTTGGGAAGGAATCTTGAATATAATTTCAACATAAGTAAAACCATCAAAAATTTGTTGTCTACCAAATAGTAAAGCCCAGAGGGTTTGATCCTGCAGAATGTCATCATTTTTGGAAGTGTGATAGTTTAGACGAACCCAGATGAGTTTCCAAAGCCAGGTTGTGACAGCCACTCTAATAAATTAGAGTTGCAAATTAAACTCTGGCTCTCAACCCCATCTCTTTAATGATAACACTGAACAGGAAGTGTGTAAAAGGTTGAGCACACTTAACCTCTGAATTTCCCATAGTCATCTCGTAGTTTCTGGTATGGATCTGTGTGACAGGGCACACATCTTTTACCTTTCAGTTTGCAGGTGGTGATCCTGGCACATTCTGCTGACCTCAGTTCTTTCTCCTTTTTCTCCTTTCTCTTTTGCCTGCAGCCCCTAACCCTTGATCTTCTTGATCAAGACATGTTCACTACTCCCTGTTGAACAAGATATCCATACTTAAATCATGTTCTTTCTTTTAGGATACTTCCTGCTGAATTATTTTCACACCTATCTTTCATTTAAAGACTTTAATTCATTCCTCAAAATCTTGACACAAAGTGAAAAGGTCTTTAATAGAAGAAAAGGGGCACCTGGGTGGCTTCATCATTTAAGCATCTGATTCTTGATCTCAGCTCAGTTCTTGATCTCAGGATTGTTAGTTCAAACCTCGTGTTGGGCTCTACACTGGACCGGAGGCTACTTAAAAAAATAAAATAGAAGAAAAAAGAAAATAATCTCATTCATTTTAAAGGGGAAATGGTGTTGCATTCTATGGCAACCCTACATACTGAGGCAGTTTTCACAATCATTTACTGCACTATTAAGATAAGTTTATACATGTGAGAAATACCAATTTCAAAGGAAATACATTCAGATTTGCATGTAAAAATCAATATAAAGGTGTTTATTGGCTAGCCAAATGTGAGAGGGAGAAAACACTTGAGAGATTAAACAAGAGGCAGGGTGGGTATCATTCTTTGGGAGGTGTGATGGATTTTCAGGCTGGCACAGAAATTCCACATGAGTCAGTCAAGCCTGAGGATAATTTTCTTTTCATTGAAACTTTGACACATAGCATGAGTTCTGTTGAAGAAAGTTTGGGGATAACCATAAAGAGGCTAATTCTTTGGGTCAATAAAATGCAAGAATGATTTTCTTTTTTTGCCTTCTCAACATTTAAATTTATATACCTTTTAAAAACCACTTTGCATGACAATACAATTTCTCAGAATGTGTAATTGATTCAGAACCTGCTTTTATCTTTCTAATGGAAAAAAAAGCAGAAATTCAGGATGACTCAAAAGATAGTTTAATATTATTTATTTTCTCTATATAAGGATAATTATATTTATCTTTTCCTTAATAGATAAAACCTTTCTTACTTTTTTTTTTTTACTATTTATGAATTTTTTTTTTGTCACATTGTGGGACTTTTGATTACCTTGTATATGGAATGCTCTCACACACCAGGTTATAATGCAGAAAACAATTAAGGGCAAAATAATGAGTAAATGCGAGACTCTTCAAACACAAAGACATAGTACATACACAAAAAACAAAAACAAAACTGAAGAGTTGAAGAAAATTATACTTCTTCCACTCTCTTCCTAGCATGTGTGAAGAGCAAATGATTTGGTTCATTCAAACATCAATTATTTTCATATATATATATGTATAAACACGTATGAGATTTAGATCTAATAACCAAGACTATTTTTTATTTAAAAAATATATACAATTTCATAAGAATGTTGTTGGCATAAACTGATGAGGGTGGCTTTGCTCACACTTAAAACATTAAAATGTTGAAGGTACCCCTTTTAGCACATTTGTTTTTATCCTGTGGTTTTAAGTAAAAATAAATTTTCATAAAAATAATCCCTGTTACTTGGACTGTGGCATATATTTTCAATACCTGTTATAACTAAAATTTAACTGAAGGCAAATCCATACTTCCTGTCCTCTCATCTTAGGGCTGAAGTTTTGTTTATTTTGTTTTGTTTTCATTTTTGGAGAATCCCAGGCCTACTCGAATGTGAACATGATTACTGGTTACTTGATCATAAGGATTACAGATTCCTTTTTTGCAGCAGTATCATGTGGTTGCTTTATTAGCTGTGTCCCTGTAATTATAAGTCCCTAAAAAACAACAACAAAAAAAGAGTTCCTTTGATATTTATTCTGCTGAATGAGTGGTTAGAAACTGAACTTGAAATTTCATATTCCTCATTAGGAGAATTGCCATACAATTAATTTGACATCTTCAAAGAATGCTCTTTGGTCCTGAACAAATAAATGTAAATATGGATTAAGTAAGTAGGAGAGAATAGTTAATAAAAACTAATAAAGAGTTTGAAAATTCTTGGAGGAATGAATAGTATGAGCTCCAGTTAATTTACCAACTTGGAGCTAGTTGGTAACTGATAAAGGTGAAGAAAAACATCAAGTTTATATTTTGAGCACAGCTATCCTTCTCTTCCTTCTCTTGACCTGTATTGTGGAAATGATTCAAATGTAAAGGAATAAACTTAAGTTGATTAAAATGAGTGATGTATTTTTGTTAATAATTACCTTTTTTTAAATAAAAAAAATATTGCTTATTTCATCCAGCAATTAATGAAATTGCTTATTTCATTAATTCAGATCTTTAATTATTGCTCCTCTTGACAAAGTTTTTTTATTTTTCTACATTATATCAATTAATGGCTACTATGGCAAAATTGAGGAAATGAAGTTAGTCAATCATAATACTATATATATATGTATATATACATATATATATGTATATATATATATGTATATATACAGGGTTTCATCTCTTGACTCCCAAATTAATGTTATCAGTAGTTTTGCTCTGTTAAAGTACACACTTTAAATCTTTATTCATAAATAATTTACTAACATTAAATGAAGCACAAACACCTTTCTTGAAATTTTTAAAATAGTATCTGGTTAATAGGCATAAACTACATTGCCCCAGAAATTAATAAATTCTTAATTCTAACTGGTGTTGGGTTACAGTTTCTGTGAATATATGTTTATTGATTTGTGTGTCAATTTCCAAAATAATTTTTTTTTGTATCACACGTCTTCTGTAAATGCTTCTGTTTTGAACATGTCTTAAGATTTTGGCATTATTTTAAGATACCTGATTTCTGTTCTGATTTTTAAAACATTTTGTCCGAAGGCATCTTTCTTCCATTAGAAATCCCTGTCATTGCAGATGAAGTACATATTTTCACTGTCTCACTGATTTTAAATGAAACACTGTCCCTTAGATAGTTGATGATTGCTTTAGCTCTGCCATCTACGATGCATGACATTCAAAATTGTTGCCTGCTTTGTAAGAAAATAAAATAGTTGCCACAGAATTTTTAAAATGAAAATATGTATGCAGAATTATTATTAGATTTAATTTTTGTGTGGGAAAGAAAAGGCTTCCAGGAGTTAAAACAGGATCTGATCTAGTCTAATTTCTGCCTGGCATATATGGTGTTCTCAATGTTCTTTTCTTCCCCTAAATTTACCTACAGTCCAAGTTTTTTTATTCCCCATGGTCTCCTTGGTGTCTTCACTTTACAGTCTATTGGAGAGCTTTTAACATTTTAACATGGCTTAGACTCTCATTCGTGAGAGCAGAAATAGCTGTGAGCTGTCACAAATAAAAAAAATAAAAAAAAACCTGAATAGTGTCATTGGATGTGTGACAATTGCCTGTTCATGTGTTTAGGAAGCAGTGGGTGTGCCCTGCCCAGGTCTGTGCCAGTCACTGTGGTCCCCGGCGCTTGCTAATGGTCCCTGCTCTGGAGGATTGCCCTGTGCTCATGGAAAACCTCACTTTTATGGGAGGGATTTAATTATTATTTCCATTTCTCTGATGCATATAATAGTTTTCATTTTATCTATTTCTTCTTTGATGGCTTTTGGTAGTTTCAAGAAATTGGTCCATTTCATCTATATATCAAATCTGTAGGCATAAAGGTCTTTTTTTTTTTTTTTTTTACATTTTAATGTCCATGAGGTTAGTAGCGCTGGTTCCTTTTCCTGATTTTGTTTTTTTTGTTTGTTTGTTTTGTTTTTCTTGATTGGTTTGGTTAGAGTTTAATCAATTTCATTGTTATTTTTAAAGAACCAGCTTTGATTTTGGTCATTTGACTCAATTGTTTCTCCATTTTTCTTGAGTATAAGAATATTAATTTTATTTTGGACTATATTGAGTTATAATTGACAAGTAAGTTGTAAAATATTTAATGTGTACAACATGATGATTTTATATACTTATTGTGAAATGATTCCCACAATCAGGTTAATTAACACATCCATCACTATACAGAGTTATGTTTGTGTGGGTGAGAGAAAATGCTTAGCTACTTTTTAAAATTTCAAGTATAATTGCTCTACCTTGCTGTACATTAGACCTTCAGTACTTATCCATCATATACCTATGACCAACTTCTCTCCATTTCTCCCACTCCTCAACCCCTTGGAAATCACCATTATAGTCTGTTTCTATGAGATGACATTCATTCATTCATTCATTTTAAATTTCACATATAAGTGATAGCAAACTGTACAATTCTTTCTCTATCTGGCTTATTTCTGATATCTGCTCTGATGTTTACTATTGCCTTTTTTATGTGTAATTCTTCTTCCTTTAGTTTAATAAGATAGAAGCTTAGGTTATGGCTTTTATTTAATTCCTTTTTATTATTATTATATATTCATTTAATGCTTTCCCTCTAAGTACCACTTTATCAGCATTTCACCAGTTTTGTTAAGTTATATTTTTATTTCAATTCAGTTGAATTTTTAAAATGCCTTTTGAGACTATGTGTTTTATGAAAGTGTTTTGTTTAATTTCCAAATATAAGTGTTTTTCTCCCTAGCTACCCTTCTGTTATTGATTTCTGGAGTAATTCTACTATGGCCTAAGAACATACTTATAATTTCTTTTTAAAGACTATTCCATGGGTGCTTGAAAATAATGTGTTTTATGCTATTTTGGGGATGCTGTAAAATGTCAATGTGTGTGTGTGTGTTTGTGTATGTGTGGGTGACATATGTTCCATTTAATGATAGTAGAGCTTTCTAGATGCATACTTTAGTAAATTTTGTAAAGTTATTGGCCATTATTATTTCAAACATTTATTGTGCTCCATTTCTCATCTTTCTTCTCCTTTTAATATATTTTACATGTATATCTTTTGATATTTCCCAGGATTTGAGTATTTTGTTCTGTTTTTCTTTAGTATTTTTTCCTTTCGCATTTCAGTTTAGGATATTTCTCATTGATCTATCTTCATGATAGATCACGAACTTTCTGCTTGGTCATGCCATGCACATTGGTGAACACATTGAAGACAGTCTTCAGTTTGGTTCTAGTCTTTGGTTTCTAGCAGTTCCTTTTGATATTTTTCTTAGAGCTTACATCTTTCTGCATAGATTATTTACATATTCTGATATGGTTTTTACTTATCTTTACAGTACTTAACATATTAAAATAGGTTATTTAAAATTCCCTGTCTGATCATTCTAATATTTGTGTCATATCTGAGTCTGGCTCTGATGTTTACTTTGTGTCCTCATACTCATTTTCCCTTGTCTTTCATTAGCGTTGCAACGTTTTATTAAAGATGGAGCATGTTGCATGAGTTCATAGAAACTGAGTAAATAAGACTTTTGCATGAGGATTTAGGAGTCGGTTTACTTTTCATGTTTGTTGTGGTTCTAGGTAACAGAGGTTCCACATCCTCTAATTCCCTGTGTTTTCATCCCTCTTTCCTGTCTGGGCTTTCCTATATTTTGTTTCTAGGAGAGAGTCTGTGTATCACAGTCCTTTTACTATATGGCATTGTTGTGATTTGGAGCCTTGTGATGTGGTTTTAAGATGTCAGGGATTATAGTTCTATGATATTCTGGTTAACCCAGTGTTTTAGAGGTTGTGCCTCAGCTAGGGACTTTACAAGTGTTTTCTTCACTTCTATAGTTTTGTGTCCCCTGCCTCCTGCTCTCTTAGCTGACTGCCATATTCCTAATTTATTTCTTAGCATCTCATTCCCTATCAAATACATCATGTTGTCCTCTGTCCTCTTTCATTTAGAGGATAGGAAGACTGGAGGAGGCCAGAGTGGGGAGACATTCTTTTCAGCTATCTGGGAAGATTTCAGAAGCATGCTGTGGTGAATCTGGCAAATTCTTTCCCCCTAGAGTACGTACATGTTTTTCCTGTGGAGAGGTTTCTAGGCATATTTCACAAAATGACTTTTCTTCTTCCTCTGTGAGGCCACAAAGGGAACTTTCTCACCTCATTGCCATGAGAACCTGGTGGGGTTCATGGAGGGAAACCCCAGGAGTCTGTAGGGGCTCTCCTAAGACGGTGACCTATAGAAATTTCTTATTTTCATGCTAACCCACACTCAGGCTCCATTAGTTTGTTAAAATTGCTATTTAGGTTTTTCTATCAATTTATTGCTCCAGTGACTTCCAATCCAGATAAACAGGTTTCAATCGCTGGCCTCTGTGGGTGTACCTGACTCGCAGATTTCAGGTTAGCAATTTGCCTTGCAAACTTATTTCTCTGATTGCTATAGGAAAGACATTGATTTTCAGTTTCTCCAGCTGTTTCTTGTTGTAATGATGGGAGCAAAAACTCCCTAGATCTTTACCTAGTTTGTAGCTGGAGCCAGAAGTCCTGAGCTATTTTCAAGCAGAACAGTTCTCTTTCGAAGATGTGATCATTCAACAGAGCCCTAGGGAGTCTCTGTTGATTCCCCAGTGGGTGTTTCCAGATACTAAATATATCTACCATCGTTCTGTATCTTGGATCACATGCCCAAGGTGTAATGCAGCTGGTACCATGGCTTGGAGTGTACCATTGGCTTCTCTTTTCCTGGTACCTATTTGAAATTGGCAGTTTCCTGAATCTGTCAAAAGTGGATCAAAGCTCCCCAAGTGTAACGTGTGTTGCCTTCAAACCACATGAAATTCCACCAAACTGTGTGCCTCATAATTTGTAATAGATATTGAGGTACAGCATCTTAACGTCTATATAGATAGGCTGGCATGTCTTAGGAAACTGGACTCCTGAATACTTCACCAAATATGAGTCTTTTTTTTTTTAAAGATTTTTATTTATTTATTCATGAGAGACACAGAGAAAGAGAGAGGCAGAGACTCAGGCAGAGGGAGAAGCAGGCTCCATGCAGGGAGCCCGATGTGGGACTCGATCCTGAATCTCCAGGATCACGCCCCAGGCTTAAGGCGACGCCAAACCGCTGAGCCACCCGGCTGCCCCAAATATGTGTCTTATACCTTCCGACATTCATGTCTTATTGCTCATTCATATCCACCAGGTCTTATTAGCTTATTGCCATCTAAATATTAGCTAGCATGATGTTTTTCGAAAGTCATCATGATTAAGATGTCTTTATACCATATTAGTATGCAGAGTAGAACAATTAAGATATTCCTGAGTCCAGGCAGCAAAGATTTTCTTTTCTTGCCATGCAATGACTACATCTGGAACCTGCTTTTGATATGTCCTCTTCATGTGTACTAAGAAGAACATATTTACTAAAACAAAGGCTGTATGCCAGGTGTCTGAAGCATGCTTGTCTCCTCTGATAAGCAGACAGTATTCAATATGGCAACTACAATTGAGGTATGACCTGTTTATATTCATCATTGTCCACAACCATTGAGCATGATCTATCTGTTTTTGCAGTGTCCACAGAGATAAATTAAATAGGACTATGGTAGAACCTCTACCACCACATTTTTCAAATATTTGAAGGTGCGTTAATTTCTGCGACCTTACTTTTGATTTACTACCTATGTGAAGGGGGAGGGCAATTTCATGAGCTTTCACTTGATGTTTTGTGGCCCTTGTTTTTCATCCAGGGAATCAATGTGAAGTTCCTACTAGCTGCTAAGTATATCTAATCCATTATACTTTAAAAATGAAAGCAAAACAAACTGCAAAGAGGTTCTATTACTTTCTTATTGCTAGTGTAACTTAATTTGTGGTTTAAAACAATAACAAAATTAATATCTTACATTTCTGGATATCAGAAATTCAAAATGGATTTTACAAGACTAAAATTAACGTGATGACCTCTGGTGAGTTCCTTTCTGAGGCTTTAGGGGAAAATCTCCTTTATTCTATTTCCACTGTGGCCCTCCTATCAGTTTTACCTCTACTAGCAATATCACCATTCTCTAACTCTGACTTTCCTGCTTCATTTTTCTCTTAGAGGGACATTTTGGATTACATGGAGCCCACACTGATAAACCAGGGTAATCTCACTATCCAAAACTTTTTAATCACATCAGATAAGCCCCCTCTGCCATCTATGGTCACATCTATGCAGATTGCAGAGATTAGGGCATAGGTTTTGGGAAGGGAACATTATTCCTACCACGGTAGCCATTGGATCCCTTGGATTTACTGATTTGTGCCAAAATTCCATTTACCACCTAGATTTTTCATTTCCACTCATTATAAAGGATGACAAAATTTCAGGCTCCCTGGTATTAGTTCTATATCAATCCTCCTATTGAAGAGAGCTGGAAAAATCTTGGGACTCTCCTTTTCTCAGTGACATTTGCCTTGGTGAGAAGATTCATAAGCTGGTTTGGAAGGAATGTGTACTGAATATATTTATGATCTGTAATATCTCACCTCAAACTGATCTGGCCTTTTCTTCATCTTGGGTCAGTCAACTGACTAAATCTGAAACCTGTGTGAGAGGGCATAATATTTCAGTGTAGTAACTGATTCATTCACCTTCTGTGCCAACTTTTATTTTTGTTTTCATGTTTATATAAATAAATCAAGCAATACTGTCATTAATATTTTCTATCCCAATGCTAGTGACTCCAAAATTTCTATTAGCTGCTGCCATAAATAGTTGGAGGTGAAGAGTTCCTGCTTGCTATTCAGGCCTTGCTGGTCATTTTGAAATTATGTCCACCTTTGCCTTAGTGTTACGTGCTGCCACCTTCCTCCCTGTCATTCTGGGATGGCTAGATGACATCTTTCCTACTGTTATTTGAGAGCCTACCTCTGTGGCAGGATATGTGGTTGACAGGGGAAAGCCATTCCCTATTTCTCAGGAATCCCAGCACTTTCCTCAGTAGGCCATTATTTTTGTCTTAATAAAAATAAGGTTCTCTGGACCATCCAAATAAATGTATCAGACGGTAGGTTCGCAGGCCAAATGTGATAAATTAGGCCTAACATTCCCACTTCCAGGAATGTTATTCAACACCAAGATAAGGAAGTTCTGGTTTCTCCAGAACTTTTAGTTTAATTTATTTAATTTAATAAAGACCTTCACTGAATCCATGTTTTAAAATCCAAGAAACTATTGGTACCAACTGCAAGTGTCTTTACTAAAAAACATTCATGAATGAGTGTGCTTTCTTTTTTTCTTTTTTTTCTTTTTTTCTTTCTTTCTTTCTTTCTTTCTTTCTTTCTTTCTTTCTTTCTATTTATTTATTTATTAGAGGATGAGGGGAGGGAATGTGCATGAACTGTGGGAGGAGGGAGCAGAGGGAGAAAGAGGATCTGAAGCAGACTCTGTGCTCAGCATGGAGCCCAACATGGGGCTAGATCTCAAGACTCTGAGATCAGGACTTAAGATGAAATCAAGAGACAAAGGTTTAACTGAGCCACCTGGTGACCTGAGTGAGTGCCTTTTCTATCAATATTGAATCCCCATGCAGTCCTTCTACTCTGCATTCGAAGTTCCTTTGGTGAATAGGTCATGTCTTCCTGGAGCAGGGTTTATTTTTCTCTGGTTTGGCTAAATTGAGCTACAAATGCTGGCATGTAGCAGCAAGGGAAGGAAAGTGATGGATTTTGAGGAGAACAAAGGTCATTTACAGGCTACTTATTTCAAGTGAGATTATGTGATTTAAAAGCAAGGAGCACTGTTTGACTCTGATAAAGGGAAAGACAATAATAGCTCAGGGAAATTTGGGAAAGCAACATTTTCAGGCAAAAGTATCCTGTAAACTGTGGCTTTGGGAGTCAATTTTATAAGCTTCCAACTGGAAAATGTGTAGAAGCAAGAGAAAACCATACTCTTAATTTTCCACAAAAATACATTGTATATAAATATACCTATTTAAAAACTAATATAAATTAATATAAAATAAATAGCATTTGGAGCTACTCTGAACAAAAAATTATGTATATATTCAATGATTTAAAGGAGATGTATATTTCTGATGATACAATTACCAGTAATAGAAAAATAATTTGGAATCATTTCTTCAGTATTAATAACAAACACTTCAGCATGTATTTTCTTGAAAAAATAGAAATTGTCTTTTGCAGAATCTTAATAAGATGAGAGAGGTCTGGAAGAGATGCAGATTAAACAGAATGAAATTTAAAGGCAAAGTGAGGAAACTCAGACAAAGGTATCATACAAAATAAGTAAAAAGCGTAAGTAGATAAATTATAACATTGAAGTAGAAAAACTTTCCTGGCTATAGCACAAAGAACAGGATTGCTGGTGGGAGAATTCAGTGGAGTAAAATGAACACAGAGTTGAAACTTTTCCACAGAGAAGAGGGTAACAAGTTAGAGATTAAACAGCAAAGAAAGAAAAGTCAAAGATGTAGAGAAAAGTGAATAGATGTCAAGGTCAATTCTACATTTCCTAAGGTAGAAAGTAGATGAATATGAACTGATAATTAAACATTGTATCTGATGTAGTAGAAAAACATCTTTTTTGAATGGGAATAAGAACAACTATAGAGACTGGGAGAATTAGCTTTCTCTAAAAATTATTCGGAATTAATTCAATAAAAAAATGTTTTCATTTGGTTAGGTTAGCCACCTTAGAGAAAAGTTCAGTCATCACATTTGTTAATCAATGCTGACCCAAGATAGAATAACTTTGCTAAACATTTGAGCCAAAAATTGCAATTACTTGGTAAAAATCAAGTAGTTATTAGGCAACAACATCTCAAAAAATGCCATGGATTTTTACAGATATCAATAGGCAGGAGAAAAAAGTGCTCAGTTACTAATTTATTGAATGATGTATTTTATTTATTTTTTTCTTTTATTTTTTATTTTTGTTTTATTTTTTTCTGATGATTTTTGTTTTTATTTTCTAACTGCATCAGACTCTCTAAATGTTTTGGATTTGTGATAAAGACATTTGGAAAAATTCAATTGAAATTGCCAACATCTACATTATACTGTCGTATTTAATAATATATTTATATATCTAATTAAGTATCCTAACAAGTATTTTCAAAAATGCCTTGCAGAATAACAAAATCCAAGAAATGTATTAGTCACCATTTAGTCATTATATAATCTTGTCAACATTTTTTGGCCCCATTTGAATGAATATGATGACTGAATTTTTTTTTTTTTTTTTGGTTTACTGGAAATAACTGATAACATAAAAAAACTCTACAAACAAAAATATCTGAAGCGATAATCATCAAAATGTCTGCATATCAGTGTGTTAATTTGCATGATCAAGATGGTTAATTTGCATTATTATGAGATTAGAATATCTAAAACAGAATTGAATAGATTTGACTGAATCTGATTCAGTTCATTTTAAATTTTAAAAATAATAAAACTTTAATCAAAATACTGTCAGTTGTAGCCAACTATATTTTAGGTCAGATTACTCTCTCCCATTCATTTTGTGATAACAGTAATTATGTTAGTGTCTTTCAAAATCATATTGCTTTTCCATACTGTGGTTTGCTGGAAGAGCATTTATTATGATGCATCAAGGTTAATGTTATGACAATGACTTCTTTAAATTTATTGTTCTCTGAAGACATTTAAATAGCTTTAATAATTTGTATTGAGCTACAGTTAAGCATGGTGGTTGTGTTATTCTTTGTTGTATAGTAATATAGCTTTACAAACTTGAATGGCGTTGTATAAATCAGAAATGCACATTATGGACTGAAGGCATATAAAAATCCTGCCAGCTGAGACTTATTAGGATTCCTAATCTTTAATTAAAGAAAGAGTAAACAAATTGGTATTCTGCATGCTTTTTTCAAATGACGATTTTTTTTAAGATTTAATTTATTTCTTCATGAGAGACACACACAGAGAGAGGAAGAGATATAGGCAAAGGGAGAAGCAGGCTCCCTCCAAGGAGCCTGATGCAAGACTCGATCTTGAACCCCTGGATCACAACCTGAGCTGAAGGCAGACACTCAAACACTGTGCCACACAGGTGTCCCTCAAATGCTGAATTTAACAGGGAGGACAAAGATGCTTGGGAGGATTGCTTTGATTTGTGTCTTTACCATTCTTCTTCTCTGCTTCCTTTCCTACATATTCTTCCTAAACCTCATTACATTCCCAGACTCTGCCTCTAATTTTTGTCTCTTTGCTAGCTTTTCTTCGTAATATTTCACACACCCAAAATTCCACTAGCATTTCTTGCATGACAAATTATCTATTTACATACCTGGTTCACCTGAGCTCTAAATCCAAGGTCTCCTGCCCTAATGGAAACTCCCTCCATGCTTTTGCAAATACCTTAACCCTCGTCCCCCATTTTAGTTCCTTCCAATATTATATCCTTTTAATTTTTCCTGCAGAAACAAAAAGAAAAGCAGGCTAGCAGATTAATTTTCCTAAATGTATAATCATGTGCATTCCTTATTCATCTCTCCCATTAATTTCATGTCCTTTTATTTATTTATTTATTTATTTATTTATTTATTTATTTTCCTTCAATTTAAATAGAGTTATGTCAACAAACCATTTAGCAGCCACCATAATCTACACCAACACAATCTCTGAACATCACCTCTCATAGTTCAGTCTCAACCAGACTAAACATACTGAGTCAAATGTATACATTCATCTAGAAGCCAGATACATGTTGCTCCAGCTTGACTCTATGGATATAATGTAATTTCTCATAATCCAGTTTGTTTCATCTTTCTTCCCTAATACAAAGACAAACAGTCATAGGAGAGAGTCCATTTTGGCATTCTATAAAGACTTAATGTTTTTCTTTTCATTAACAAACTGAGCAAAAGGGCCTGCCTGGGTGGCTCAGTCAGTTGAATGTGTGACTCTTGATTTCAGCTCAGGTCATGATCTCAGGGTTCTGGGATTGAGCCCTGGTCAGGCTTTGCACTCAGTGCAGAGTTGGCTTGTCCCTCTCTCCAACCTTCCCTCTAACCTTCTTTCAAGCTCTCTCTCCCTCAAATATATAAATAAATAAATAGTCTTTTAAAACAAAGCAAAACAACAACAAAATGAGCAAACTAAGAAAAATGATATCAAATTGAACTTGGCTAATTTTCATAGCATACTCAACATGAATGTGTGTGGAATTTAAGATAGTACGTATTTGAGAATGTGCATAAATTTGAAAATAGCAAAAAGCAAAAATACAGAATGCACAAGATCTTCCACTCATCAAACCAGAAAAGTTCATCAGTACTCTTGTGGGTTATATGTTACTCTTTCATTATTCCTATTGATATTATGTGGATTCATTTTATTGTTTTAACAGTTTTTCTACATTTCTCATTTAATCAAAATTTTAGAATTTAAATTTTCACTGTTGTGGAAATTGATTTTCTATTGACTGTTGTATTTTCACAAATTTTCAATTTTTGGATGTGCATTCATTATAAATTGGAGGCTAAATTATTCAGGTTTCTATACTTTGAATTATATTCTTAATTATAATTAACAAGATAGATCTCCTAAAACTGTAGATTCAAATAACTATTAATTACATATTATTTCCTAATTTTATAGATTATGTGATTACAATTTAAAATTGTTTGCATTATGACAAATCATTTCTAAAATTTTCTGATGTATATATTCAATCCGCACATATTCATGGTTTTATTTTCTTCCGAGGTTTTTGAGGTATAATTCAAATACAACAGAAATCTATTTTTACTTTTATTTTTTATATTTAGATCTTACAGAATTGTGAATGTTCTATTCATTTAACATATCTAAAGCTAAGGCATCTAAGTCTGTATGGGCATTTAAAATGCATTAAAATTACAAATACGGCAAAAGTTCATTTTTTAAGTGTACAAATTGATTAGTTTGGGCATACATATCACCTTGTGAAGTCTGGCTTTGAAATATTTAGTGTTTGTGTGAGTGCTAAATGGTTGTTGCTAAAATACAGAGAAGGGCCAAATGCCAAATGCATAAGTATTTGTCCACTGCTGTGAAAGAGAGTGAGCACAAGGTATGCCAATTAGGTTCCTTGCTGTTTTTGAACATGTTTTCTGTTTGCTTACTGCCAAACTTTTGTTTATCCTGTTCCCTCTGTCAGAATCCTCCTACCACAATATCCAACTGTCAAAATGCTCTCTGTTGGTCAGTGTCTAGATCCAATCCCAGCTAGTCCTTAGAGCTCTGCGTTATATACTCATCAAGAAGTTCTATCATCCATTTTTAAACTCCTGTAATGTACTCGCATCCTCTTTTGTGTTACTTTTGAAGAGTTACCAAATACTGTTTTTGAAGGCAACAGTGATTTCATGGTCCTTTTCAATTGAACACATTTAGAAATTAGCTATAAAAGAACAACAGTTTAATTACATTTATGTACCATATTGTTTATGTAAATAAGTGCACACATAAGTTTATCAGTCAGCTTGGGCTACCCTAACAAAATCCTACAGGATGATTGTCTTAAACAGCAGACATTTACTTTCTCACAGTTCCGGAGACTAGGAATCCATAATCAGGTTGCTGGCAAATTTGGTTTCTGGTGATTGCTCTCTTCTTGGTTTGCAGATGGACACTTTCTCACCTTGATGACCTCTTTCCTATGTGCAGAGAGGGAGAGAGAGAGTGTTCAACGTGTCTCTTGCTCTTCTTATAAGCACTTCAGTTCTATAGGTTTAGGGCTTCAAACCAATGACCTCATTTGGCCTTAATTACCTCAATCAAGACTCTATCTCCAAATAATAGTCACATTCAGGTTAGGTGTTTAATATTTGAGTTTGGGGGTGGAGGGACACAATTTATCCCATAATAATCAGCAAAAGATTTATTCACCTCACCATGCATATTTATTTTTGGTTCAGAATTTTTAAAAATAATTTAACCTTCTCTAAACAGAAAGTTATTAAATGAGAACATTCTTTGTTTACTGCTTGATCTATCACTGACGTAACAGATCTTGTTGGACTTCATGTCACACCTACTTAAAAAAATATTTTAGCTGAGACCACTAGTGATTAAAACATGCCTTATGGAATCCAGAAAGGCAAAAGATAAGGCAATAGTGGTATTCAGGAAATAATTGCTTGACATAAAGGAAACCCATGGCCTTAATTCACATAACTTATGATAGTGTGAGAATATTAAATTTGGCACTATGATAGCCTGAAGGAAGCTGATATCATTTATTTTTCATTACAGATATCTACTACTTCTTTAATTTTACTAAGTATTTCTGAAATTATTTTGGATATGCACAAAATATTCTTTTATTTTTTTTTAACCAGAAATTCCGGGAAGAAGGAAGTAGGTATGCCCCTCCCCTTATATATAAGTATTTGGGATATTTTTGTAAAAATACATATATGCTGTTACATAAACTGAATAAAACATAACTTGGTTATATTTTAGATAAATTCTAATGTCTCTAACACGAATGTGTTTTTTTCCTTTTAGTCACTAAATACTGAAATTGAAAACGTATAGTAGATTATAGAGCCCATTCACTCCATTGATACCAGTTTTAAGATAAGAAAACTGAGTCTATAGATATGTTTAAATGACTTGTACAAGGCCATATCATCTGGATAGTAGTAGCTCCCTGATGAAGCCAAAGGCACATCTCCAAAGGTTCACAATCTCCAAATCTTTTCATTTGGCTTCACTGTATCCCTGACGTGTGGGTAGTGGACTCTCTCAATAACTCCTCATCCAAAAATGATTGATCAAAGATACTTTCTGATATTTTATACATTCTTTAGAGAAAGGTTAATTAATCTTCAATTTAGATATGATCTTTAAGTTAGGGTCTTTAAAAAAATATGAGCAACTTTTATTTCTCTCCAGATTGGAGGAACAAAAGCTAGTTTTACCCTCCTAATCAAGGATTTGACACTGAAAGGAGGAAAATGTGGTGCGCTTTATAACATAATGGATGGAGAATTTCAAGGATGCAGAGCAGTAAAATGGGAACCAGAGAGATCCTGGCAGTTTTCCTGATTAGAGCAGATACAGTTAGGTGTTAGGACATGCCCCAACAACTGAAATTTGCAGGTTGAGTAATGCAGCAGAGGGGCTACAGGGAAAGACAGTTGGGAGATCTACACAAGGGTGCTCTTAAGTCTTCTGATGAATTCTGATCAGTGTATGCAGAGGAGAAAACTACCCAAGGCTAGATGGCTGCTTCTAAGAGAAAAGAGGCACCTTTCATTGAAAAGGAAAGAGGAAGCAATCCTCAGAGCTCACAAGTACCTGCGGTCTTCTTTGTTCCCAACAGCTGCAATTCATGAGGTATTTTTTTAGAATGGCATTGCATCAGTGGTGGGATGAAGACCTAAATTAAGGTTATTCTTTCCCCCTCCTGATGAAATTTAAAAATAAGATTTGAAAGGATCAAACTACAACCATGTGTTTTAATTGTGCACCAGAACAGATTTACAGAATATTAAGAGAAATACAAAACTAAGTGGAACTAAGCAAGGTAAAATTCACAATGCCAGGAAATCTAGTAAAAAAAAAAAGAAAGAAAGAAAGAAAGAAAGAAAGAAAGAAAGAAAGAAAGAAAGAAAGAAAGAAAAAAAAGGCCAAGCATACTTTTGTAGATAGATATGTTTTACCTGTCATTCTCTTCCTTGTTACAGATATAAAGAAATGTAATTGTTATTAGTATATTGACTTTTATCTTTTTACTGTGGTATTTTTCTAATTTTTCAAAAATAATCTTGCTTCAGGATTCCTGGTCCCCAGACATTTGCATGCCTCACTTCCTCACTTAATTCTTGTCTCTGTTCCAGTGTCACCTCCTCAAATGATACCTTCTTTAAAAAGTTTTAGTTGAATATAGGTCATGTCTCTGCTTTATTTTTTACTATAGCACTTATTACTTGATATATTATAAACTTATTTTTGTTTCTGTAACCCACTAAACTATAAGTTCAATAAGGACAATAACTTTGTTTCCTTCTCCACTGAATTCTTCAGAGTCTAGTGCTGGAACATGACAAGGATACAGTGATTATTTGTTGATTGGATAAATCAGTCAGTAATTGGATGGCTGTGGTTTCTGTGGTCAGTTCAAAAACATACACAGAATGGTCTAATGATTTTAAGACTACCTGGAGTCAATTCTAAATAGTTTATAGAATTAAAAAAAAAATAAATGAGATTTTCTATGTGTGAATTATAGAATTGCTTTTATAAAGTAATTCCAAGATCAAAAGACCCAGCTATTTATCTATTGATTCCAGATATAATCGAAAAGATGATCAAAGATGAATAAAGAATCCATCTAAGTAATCAAATATACACATGATATTAAAATAATATCTATTATGCAATAATAGATACAAATCTAAAATAAGCATATGAGATTTTTTTTAATTAGTCCAAATAAAAGTTTAAAATCATGAATTGAACAGTAACAAATATACATCTACGTGCAGCCTATGGATGTATTTATATTTAAATATGTAAGAGTGTTGAGATAAAAGTAACAAATACAAGTGTCCAGTAAGATACCATAAAACAATATTAGAGAATAACGATCTGTAAAGTCATGTTCTTAAGAATATCTTTATGAGTTCCTACTTATAATACACCTAGGAGACAAGAATCCATTCTCTATTAAACATAACACCTATCCATCCATGAAGTATATAAAAAGAACTAAAAGCTTTGTGAATGACAATAGTCAAGAAATTCAAAGCAAAATGGACTAGTTGCTATAATTAAATTAGTTTCCAAAAATGCTTTGCATTTTTCTTTTTTTTTTCAAAAATGCTTTGCATTTAGTAGTATTGATAAACTAGCAAAAATGAAAGCAAATAAATATTTGGTAGAATGGCAGTAGTAATAGAATGCATATTGGCTAATCAATCCAGATGTCTACTATGGAGTTCCAGTTATATATGCATATGTATGTATTTCCGCATATTAGTAAATATGGCAACTGTGGTAAATGTGTTTCAGTAATAAGGTTGACACATTCATATAAGATTTTAGGAAGAATATTAACCTAATTTTATCCTTAATGACTTGAATCTATCAGAGAACACCAGGAATCCCTATTGTCAAAAATTAAATTAATGAAACTTTTAGCTATATTTTTCATCATCTAGAACCACTCCAATGTTAACAAGCATCAAAAGCTTCCTGAATATTGGACTGCTACTTAATATACTATCTGTCAAGGAAGATACTCTATTTCGGCTCTCCTCTAGACATATTTAGATATGATCAAAGAAAGCTCATTATAAAACCTGTAACCTTTCCGTTTTTTTTTTTTTTTTACCTTTCCATTTTTAAAAGATATGTTTTAACTTAAGTAGCAAAAACTCAAAATATGAGCCACAAAAGACATCCACTCCTGCTCATCAGAGATTAAAAATTCAAGAACTAAAACCTACATAATTATCTGGTAGATATATTGTCCATGTAATCTAACACATTGCTATGTCTTTTTTTCCCATTTTTAAGCTTAAATCAAAACCAAGCTGGAATGAAATGAAATTACAGGTAAAACTATTGATAAATGACAGCCTAAGAAATATTAAATAAAAACACCATAAAAGATTAAAAATCAGATTAATTTCAAAAGCCTGAGAAATTCATATGTCAACAATTACAGAGATAAAAAAGTATGCAATTATCATACATATGAAACTAATACAACACTGTATGTTAACTAACTTGATTTAAGATAAGATTTTTTTTAATTATAAAAAAAGATACAGGGATGAATGGGGGAAAAGTATGCATTGCAATATTTAGCTTAAAATCTGCAATATTCTATTTATAACCTATTTCAACACATGCAGTAGTCTTTTTTTCTTTTTAAGATTGTTATTTATTTATTTGAAAGAGAGAGCAAGAGAACACAAGCAGAGGGAGCAGCAGAGGAAGAGGGAGAAGCAGGCTCCCCGCTGAGCAGGACCCCAGCATAATGACCCCCGAGCCAAAGGCAGACACCTAACCGACTGAGCCACCCAGGTGCCCCAAACACATGCAATAGTCTTGATATTTTTGTCAATTTATACAATATGTTTATATATGGATAATAATTTTCCCTTAATAAAGAAATAGTAATACATTTAACCAAGTCACATATGGAAAATAAGTTACATTTACATAACCCTATTTTAGAAATACAAATAATCTAAATTTGTTAGAAAATATTCATTAATATCAGCAGAAAAAATAAATTAGCATATTCCCTTTTTTGTGGCAATGCGTTCATTTTATTTTACTTTTATTTTTCTATTTTGGACATACACCTTTTTGCTCTGAAGTTTACCCTGATTTTCCTGAGAGCACAGCTTAACTTTGTCCTTGAACTTAGTGCCATCTCTATGTAAATATATCTGTGCCAGCTCTGATTGATGAGTCATTGATGAGAGCTATTCACTGTAACCATGCAGCATCAAGATAATATCTTCTTGCCCATTTAATCCACACAGGAATTTTGATACCTAACATATGAACATTAGATCCAAGAGCGGGAAGGGCAGTAAGGTTAAACAGAGGCCCATAGACTCATTTTCTAGTTTTGTTTCATCCTGAACACCATTATTTTTCCCTAGGAAGAATTTATACAAAATAGATTTCTTTTTGGTTTTCGTGATCATGATTCTTTCTTTCTTTCTTACTCCTAATAATAAATAAAATTTTCATCAATTTTTATGTTTTTCATTCCTTGCTGGTCATTCTAATATTCATCTTAGAATGACTATGCACTCTGCAATTCTCATTCTTCTTTTTCTTTTTTAATGTTATTGTTTATTTTTTTGTGATCAAAAATATGATTCAAAGATCTTTTTATGAATCCAAAATTAGAATTAACATATTAAATCTTAGCAACTACAAAAAATGTTATGATTACACTATAAATGCTGAGATTTATAAGTATGAATTTAATGTTATGCAGTTTATTACTATTTTGCCAGATTCAAAGAAATGGAACTTTTGTATTATATTTAGTGTTATGATTCTTATTTGATTTTTAGGAAGCAGTTTTCAGAGACTGTGGCTTTAGTATTATAAAAGTTCTATTTCTCTAGGCTTTGCTGGGATTGTGTTTTAGTTCTAGAATCAATGTGATGTGTCAGTGGTAAGCTTTAAGAAGAATAAATATACTTTGAGTGTCAGCTCTCGCAATCAAAATGTGTTTGTTTCTTTTTTTTCTTTTTTCTTTTTTCTTTCATAAAAAACAATAGGTACCTCTGCTTGAGACAAAGCTTGCTTTGGTAAACACTTATTTGTGAAATTTGAGTATTCAGGATTTGTTTCTCAGATTTGTTTTTATCTATCCAAATATTCCCATATTAAATATTAGGATCCCATTGGCTTGCAACAAATAACTACATGAGTAGACTGCACCTTTATAAAGTTTGCAACTCTAGGACCCTAATATCAGGTCCTGGGACTAATCTGTCACTGTAGTGAGTTCCCTCAGGTCAGCACACACAAACCCGTACAAGACTGGTTTTCTGTTTTTTGTTTTGTTTTGTTTTTTTCCTAGTAGTGCTTTGAGTTATGAGTTCATATACATACATACATATATATATATATATTTATTTTATATATGATTTTTTTTTCCTTTCCATGGCCACTTGACCTTCTAATGCCCTTCTTTCTAGTAGCCTAGTAACATGCCTTATTCTTACCAAGGTAAATGTGGATGATTGTGGTGACACCAGTGATACAGATTATTAGTATCACATTTCCACTCAGAAAAAAAAGTCTTCTCCTATGCCCATAATATATGTGAACAACCCAATCCAGAAATCCATCTTCAGGCTCCCTCTTGAGGCATCTATATTAATTATGGAAACCTCCATTTACTATTTATTTCTTGTAATACATTTGCCCCATTTTTGAATAAGGAGAGTTGCCTCTTTTTCCATTTACTGGAAGAGTTTGCAGATGATTGGTACTATTTTCTCATTAAATGCTTCTTAGGCTTACAGCAGTGCAGCCATCTGGGTCTGTGAGTTGTTTTTGTGGGATGGTGTTTATTAACAGATTCAAGTTATTCATAGATTATACATTATCTTTGAATTTATTATGAAATTATGTTTAATTATATGGTTTTCCAACAGAAATATAACAGTTAGCAATTATATTTTTCATACAGTTATACTTTTCAATAAGCAATATATATTTTTCTTTTAATCCTAAACCCAGAGTCCACCAATCATTTCATTTCAAAACTCCACAGTTTGAGTCTTAAGTTCTATTTTATTTTTCTACTGGCTGGATTAAATCTTCAAGTACAGTTTTTAAAAGAATTTATTTATTTATTTGAGAGAGTGAGAGAGAGAGAGTGAGCATGAGCAGAGGGAGGTGCATAGGGAGAGGGAAAGCAGACTCCATGCTGAGGGCAGAGCCCTAGGCAGGGCTCCATCCCAGGATCCTGAGACCATGACCCAAGTCAAAGTCAGCCCCCAACCCACTGAACCACCCAGGTGCCCTTCAAATACATTTTAAAAAGCTTCATAAATATTAAATTCCTACATTATGTAGATAGGTGAGAATGCTTTTCTATCTTGACATGTGAATAATATCTGGTAAATTATTTTGTTGTCATCCATAACCTAATACTACTAAAATTTCTCAAATTAGTATTTTATTTTACTTTATTATACTTTATTTTACTATGAAGCTGACCTCCTTTTTTTTTTTAACTTGGTTACTTCAGGTTTATAAATGTTATTTATTAAAACATTTCACACATAATGAATTCTCTCTCTTTTTCCCTGAACGTAAGGTTTTGTTTTGTTTTGTTTTGTTTTGTTCTTTGTATCTACAGATTTGGTAATCTGTTTAGAATGTATTTTTCTCTTGTGTTTTTATTTTCTATTTTATTAATTTCCTTGCTTCTCCAGAAATATAAATTATTCTCAAGGGGATTCTTCTTTCTATGTCCTTCTGACCCATCAATCATATTTGTGGCAGACAGTATCACTGCCCACTCCATATTCTTGAAGATTTTACCATTTTACTGTTTCTGTTCTCTTCCAGTGCTTCTGTAGGCTTTGGGAAGGCATGTCTGTACCTCCTCTTTGGAGCACTGCTTTGAGCCCCTGGTGCCATTTTATTAGTCAGCAAAGAGAACTGATATACCTAGGAATTTACCTCTTTCACCTCCTTTCCCTACTATACCTGGTCCCTAGGCAGCAGTTAACCAATGACTGCACTGTCCTTCCTTTTTTTTGGAAACCATAAGACATAATTTATACTCTACAGTTCTTCTGTTAGATTAAGTTCAGGTTAATCCCTCTGTAGGACTCTTAAGAGGACTCTTAACCTCTTAAGTACAGGTTCAGCCCTCTGTAGGACTCTTTCATGACACTCCATTCTGGCTGGCTTCATCCTCTCTTTCTTCTCTGATTCCCTTTGAAGGTACTTCCTTTAATAAATTATCTGCCCACAGAACTCATTTTAATATATGCTTCTGGGACAAAAAAATGCAGCTGATCCTTTCCTATATCTGTATTATATTTGTCTCTTTCTATGTTCTCATCCCCATTATTCTGTGCCATTTTCTCTAGCCAGTCCACTCTATTAAAGTATGTATATGTAACATTTTCAATTATACTTCTTCATGTCTTTATGTTTTTTAAAGATTTTATTTATTTATTCATGAGAGACACACACAAAGAGAGAGAGAGAGAGAGAGGTAGAAACACAGGCAGAGAGAGAAACAGGCTCCACACAGGGAGCTCGATTCGGGACTCGATTCTGGGACTCCAGGATCATACCCTGGGCCAAAGGCAGGCACTAAACTGCTGAGCCACCCAGGGATCCCCTTCTTCATGTCTTTAATACAGTTTTCTATTTTATAATAATTTATGTCAGTTATTCTTTTTGAGCTGCTCCCTCTATTTTAATGTGTTTCTATTATTTATGTCCATCTTTTCTTTGATTTATTCATCAGCTTTTGTCAAACTCTTGCTTAAAAGTTTATATAATATGGTTGTTGGGAGTGCATTTTCTCTAAAAAAAATATGTTACATTTGCAGGAATAGTTCTTGTAGTTTCTCCATTTTTGTATCATATCAATTCCTTACACTTGCTTTCCTTCTTGTTGTAGGGTTGCAAGGTGTATTTCTCCATGCTAGATTTTTTTTCTGGTTAGTATGCACTTTTGATTTGGAGTGCGTCTATCTAGGGGTGTTATTTAACCACCAAAAAAATAAAAATAAAAAAATAAAAAAATAAAAAAAAAAGCTTATTTTAATCACATTCTGTTCACCCTACTGGTGAGGAAGGAATTTGTGGCCTAGAGTTTTGAGAATGCTGGAACGCAATTCACTCAACTGGACCGACGAAATGTAGAGTACCCCTCCCAGTTATCTGTAGTTACAGTTACCCATAGTTTTAGTTACTTGCTCTCAACTGTGGTTCAAAGCATATGATCTTTCCTACAACATAATGTCCGAAGTTCATTAGTAGCTTAAGACTATGTTGCAATGCCTATGTCACTGACCTTTATTCATCTCATCACATAGACATTTTATCATCTTGCATCATCACAAGATGAAGAATACAGTATATTTAGAGAGACATTACATTCACATAACTTTTATTACAGTATTCTGTTATAGTTATCTTATTAGTAGTTATTATTGTTAATCTCTTACTGTGCCTAATTTATAAATTAACTTTATCATAGGTATGTATGGGAAAAAACATAGAGTATATAGGGTTTGGTACTGTGATCAGTTTCAGGCATCCTTTGGGTTGGATCATATCCCCAGTGCACAGGGGGGTTGCAATAAAAGAGGTAAGCAGTTAAGGTATCTTGGGCAGTGTAGTAACGGAGATGTACAAAATGATTCAGTTCTAGGTGTATTTTATTTTTTTTATTTTTATTTTTATTTTTTATTTTTTTATTTTTTTTTCTAGGTGTATTTTAAAGGTAGAACCAATAAGATTTGAGGACTTGCTGATAGCTTGGTAGTAAAGTGTTTGGAAGAAACAACAATAATTCCAAGTTTGTCTCCACACATAAACTAGAAGAATGTTGTTTTTAGTCATGGATTCTCACAATCTGTAGGATACCACACACCAGACAGAGTCACATGAGGATTGTATTTAAGAATAGTATAAACAGTTAGGGCTGTGGCAGATTTTGTCATATAAAGAGGGTGAAGTGACCCCTGGTTCCCATGGCTTGTTTTAATAATCCTGGAGCTGGCAGGTAATTGAAATCTGCTACTTAAGGATAATTAGTAGAGAGGGTAGTTTGGCTAGGGGACTTTTGCATAGGAACAGAATAGGGAAGCACACTGTGTTGAAGCCATTCATAACCTTCCCAGTTTCACCAGATATCAAGATGGACATAATATCTTAATTTTACTGTCAGAATTTTAAACCTTATACCAAATCTCTGAAGCTCTTTCCTAGTTAGCTGTTCAGTGAATTTCAAATGTTTAGCCTGTGTAATAAACCCATGAAATCCATGGGACAGTGTGAATGAAAGGTCTGCTCACTCCTATTTGAGGATTTCCAAAGACAATTTTCAGAGAGATTTCATGGTGTCCTCAAATAGAAAGAAAGTCTGGGGTTGTGAAATGTAAAGGAACTGAAGTTCTGTAATCTCACACCTTGGAAGGTGATCACTTCTCTCCAAATTCCTCTTTGTTTCTGAAATGCAATTCTATAGATAGTATTATTTTATTTTTTAAATTCTGCATTTGTGTTCCTGTTTCCCATAGCAGAACTACGTGTCTTATCTGTGCCTATTCTAATACCACGTATATGCTAAAGATCAAATCACCAGATTTGAATAATTTTCCTCAGGTCAATCGACTACCTCTCATGAAAGAGACTCATTCATACAACTCATATACCCTGTAACTCCATATGACACCTCATAGAAATTTCATCCTCAACCTGCAACAAACCAAATAGAATCCACCACAAAACTGCTCTTTCTGCAGGATTTGGTTTTGGTAAGTGGTCGCTACATTTTTCTAGTTTATCTGTGGGGGCAAAACTTGGAGTTATTTTTTTCAAACACTTTACTACCAAGACTTCAGTAAGTCTTCAAATCCTACTGGATCTGTCTTCAAAATATATCTAGAACTGAATCATTCCAAACATTCTCCTCTGTTACTATGGTGCCCAAGATACCGTAACTACTCACCTTATTATAATCATCTTGTGAGAGTTCGCCCAGTTGTATAGAGTCTGTTATCTACACAGCAGTTGGACGGTTAATTTTAAAGTGCATGGGTGATCGTATTATTCTTTTACTTGGAAATCTCATCTCATTCAGAATACAGTTCTTACTGTGTTCTACGTGGACCTAAAATACATGGTTTGTGATGATGTGTCCTACCAATCCCCACTAGCTAAAGTCCCTGGAGCTATAGAAGCTTCCTTGCTCTCCTGCAAATATTCCCCAAATGATCCATTCTAGTCACTTTGAACTTATTTTTTTCCTTCTGCTTAAGAGTTCCATTCCCCAATTATCTTCTTAGTTTACTGATCCTGATTGAATATCATCTCCTTAGAGAGACTTTTTCTTCCCACCCATCTAAAACAGCACTTGTCACCCATCACGTCCAATCTGATTTCTTGGTTTTATTTTTATTCATTGCATTTATTACCACCTGATACATTACACAGTTATTTTTATTAACTACCACTAACACTAAAGTGGAATGTGAGCCCTGATGAAGTCAAGGAATCTGTGTTGATCTCTTTCTGTCTGCCAATAATAGCATCTACTAGTGGCTCAGTTCATTCATTGAATGAATGAATGAATGAATGAGAGAATAAGTGCATAATTACAACTAATTGGCCCAATTACATTTTAACTGATGCTTCTAGTATTTGGAAAGGTGTTAAATTTATTTTAAATATTTGAAGAATATACCACATTTCATTTTTAACCTTCCCTTAAAAAGCAAATGCTCTTTAAATATAAAACACCAAAAGAATATTTGGCTAAAGAATACTTTGAGGCACCATAATTTCTAGATTAACGTGGGTCAAACTACTGAAGTGTTCTCAATCTCATGCCATTCCTGCTCACTTTTGTTTGCTCCAGTGGGTTTTTGCCTTAAAGAATTATTCACAGTCATGTACTAATCAGGTACTTATCGATGACTTGGGAAAAATAGAGCAGGGTCAGTTCCCTAATCATGTTCTTTGCATGCATGTTGAATTTCAGCAACTCATACAGTTTTGTCTACTGTAAACAAGATCAACCACATTGGACAGTAGTGGTATACTTTGCTTTTAAAGCAATTATGCTGATATGATAAAAATATCATATTAATTATAACAAGTAATATCTTGCTGTCTTTTTTCAAATTAAACTAATCTGTTTCACATCTGTAACATTCTTCATAATAGGTTTTTAAACAACACTTTCTTACAGTTTCTCTTTGATATTATGTGAAAGTCCCCTTTAGCATTTCTTAAATTATTAAGAATTCTGAGGTTAACAGGTTTACACTTTGTTATAATGCTTTGAAAGTAGATTCACGGTTGCAACATTGAGCTAGAGCTACTGTTGTTTACCTCACACGCTTTGTTCAAGATATTGTCCAAAACAAAGGGAAAGAAGTGAAAAGGGAAATGTCTTTCTTTATTTTAGGAAATTAAAAGGCATCACACATAGATTCATGGCTTTCTAAGTACCCCTCTTAGAGATCAGCAAGTTGTCCTAAGGGAATGTTCTCATCTGCCCAGCTGGTGATGTCGAGTGTTTAATAGAAATCATATAATTTTAAAAATTGTTTCAATTTTAAGTTTTTTTTTCTGAATTTAAAAATAGTTCTATTGTTTTTAGAGGTCATATTTGAATTCCTCACTTCCTTATGTGAAGTCAGTTTTACACTCACCACAGCTTTGACATTTTGTTCTTGGAACTGACATATATATATATACAACGGAAAAAGAAAGAATGTCTAAGAACAACAACAAAATATTTTTCAAGTACTTTTTTTCTTTCCAGTATTTCTTAATTTGTTTAATAAATATTTGTTACACTATGTCCAGGGACCATTGCTAATTGCTATGTGTTAATAGCACACACACACACACACACACACACACACACACACACACCATTGCCCCTGCTTTTAATCTAATCTAAGTGATGGCTATTTGTAAAACAAAGAAAGACCTCTATGCTTAACATATATTAACTCAATAATCCTAAAAAAAATATACCTATTGTAATTATCTCTATTTTAAATATGGGGAGACTGAGGAAAAAGGAAGTTAAGTAATTTGCTCAAGTCAGACAGCTGGTAAATGGAGAGGACCGAATTCGATATTTGGCATATTTTCTAATCTCTTAACCATCACAGTGCATTTCTTCACTTAGATAGATGTTCTAAGACAGATGTGTGAATCCTCTTGGTGGCACAAGGCATTGTGTTCTGACTAGAAGGTGAATTCTTCTGATAGTCAGAAAATGTATGTGCTAAGGCTAAAAGATGTATATGTGGTTGGAAGTCATGGTGGGAGGACCCGGTTCATGTCATTCCAGAGAGAGAATCACTATGAACTAGCAAATGGAGGCTGGAATGTTCAGAGCAGTAAGTCATTCAGGAATGCCTAGGTACTGGGTAGATGAGAGCAGATGAAGTGCTGAGATTGGAAAGCCTGTGTAGCAAAAGATAACACTTTGCATGTACAGAGAGACACATAAGTGAGGGCCGTGCATGCCATGGTGAGAGGTTCAGTCTTTCTTATATAAGAACAGGGGAATCATGAAAGTTTGTTTTCAGTGTGTGTGATCGAGGGAGAGGTGATTAAGCAGGAGAATCACTTCAAAAATATTGTATGATTCAGCCATGATACCTGAACTCTAGGGTTCCTGCTGTGGGGAGAATGAAGGGGTGATGTCATTTGAGGAATGTTAAAATGAAAAAGTAGAATAGAGGAATTTAAGTAGAAGGACAATTCAGTAAGAGTTGCCAGATTCCTTTTTGTCTTGGTTGTATCTGCCTACACTAAATAAGAAAAAAAGTGAGCTAGAAGAAATGGTAAATATCAGGAAAAAAAGAAAGAGGAAATCATCCCATCTCACAAAAAGTTACAAATAATAAATTTATGAACAGATTTATCTGTTGAATGTATCAATACATTCAACAACTTAGATAAAGCAGAGAAATTTATTGAAAGATATAAATTATCAAAACTGAATCAAGATGAATTAGAAAACCTAAATAGCTTTATATCCATGAAATAAACTGAGTTTTTTATTAAAACAACCCCCTCCCCCAAAACAAACAAACAAACAAAAACACCTCTACATAAAAACACCCAGTCCCAACTCAAAACACCGGTGAATTCCATCAATGTATTTTAGACAATAAAGGAGAAAGAAATTCCCAATCATCTTGTCAGGTAGATGTCACCCTGAGATGCAAACCAGGGAAAGACCACAAAAAGGAAAACTATAGGCCAATATATGAATAGCTTTAGATAGAACCAGTCTTAAGAACATTTTAGCAAATAGTGTATCTATTTTTTTCATATAAAATTTTATCTTGGATTTCTCTAAGAAATGCAAGGTCTGTTTAACAAATTTCACTAATTTATTTTCATTATATTAATAGAATAGAGGTGACAGATTAGACTGGCATCCCAGCATGTGAAGAAAAAAATCATCTGAGAAATCCTACCACCCATTTATGAAGTGAGAAAACAAGAAATCCAAAGAATTTCCTCCCCTGGATTTGCAAATATCCTATGTTGACATTGTACAGTAACAATTAATTCAATAAAAAGTCTTTGTCTCTATGTTTGGGTACTCTTGTCAGCTGATCACATTCATAATATATTTTATAGAATAAAATAAAGTTATAGAGACTTGTCAGTATCTTTAGTTTTGATACTCTGTTTTTACTGACAGGTTAATCACTGGCTAAATTATTTAAAATTAATTGTGTGTTATACTTCAATAGAAGATCCTATTCTCTTACTATGCAAAAATTTCATGGTTGATATCATCTGCAGCATTCATTAGGTATCCTGTGCTCTTTAGAGACCCTCCAACCTGCTTTTCAGAAATCAATTAACTGCATGCAGAGATCTGCATGCCTCAAGGGATGACAAGTGAGCTCACTCTGTAGATAACGTTCACCTTCCTCCTACACTTTGTGTCTAACTAATGTTCCACTTCTTAAACACCAGCCATTCGTCAATTGCCAGCTGCACACGTACGTATCTGGGTATATAAAGAAATTTTGAAAGATGTTTAGATAGTAAAACCCCTACTCCTCAAGCAGACCACATTTCTTAATACTTAAGTACTTCTACAATGACACAAATTTAAACTATTCACAATAGATCTCAGGAGGAGAATTGACTCCCTCTTTATACAAATTATGTGGCATAATTTTCCAAGAAAAGATAGAATAGTAAAATTATAAATGACCCTAAATAAGCCCTAGAAAACTGATTTGAAATCTTTAGCCAGAACTGGCATGGAACATTGCATTTACTCTTGCTTTCCTTCAGTTGGACAGGAAGGGGTATAATATCATCATACAGGTGGAATGATCTGTGCTCAGATACCTTAAAATGTACATGGATTTTTTTTTTTTTTTTTTACAATATCCCCCTGGACTTGGAGAATAATTTTGTCAGCTGGATTTGGGGATATATTAAAGTGACTTATTTTATCTTTTACAAGGACTAATCATTTTCCTTCTTGTAATTCCTTATATTGCAAAAAGCCAATACATTCTTTTTTTAAAGATTTGTTTATTTTTAAAGAAAGAGAGCAAAAGAACATGGGTGCCACCAGGGAGAGAGAATCCCAAGCAAACTCCTGCTGAGAATTGAGCCCAACCATGCGGAGCTCGATCTTACTACTCAGAGACCACAACCCAAGCTGAACCAAGAGTCAGACATTCAACCTACTGAGCCACCCACGTGCCCCAGGGCCAATGCATTCTTAGTTGACACCATACACACACTTTGCATCAGATCTTTTCACAAAGAGAATATCAGGAGCATTTTAACTTTTATGCTAGAGGCTTTTTCATTCATTCTCCTACCTCAGGTGAACTTGGCTGAACCATAAATAATTAATGAAAGATCTCTCTGCTAATACCAAACATCTGGCCACTCAAGGCCTTTAGCCTCAAACCTTGATGTTAGCCCTCTGAAGTTTCTCACTCAAATAGTAAGATATGAAAAGACAAATCAAAAAGAAGAAAATGCACTTCAAATTTCCAATTCATGGCATTCCTTCTGATGGCTTTCCTGGTTCTACTGGGCTTTCCAAATGCTTGGAACAGAATCCCAAGAATGAATAACACCAATGCAATCTTAATAGTCCATCACACTAGAAATGCCCTTAAATATAAATCAAAAATGGATAAAATAACACATGGAAAATGATCAATTTCTTTCTTATTCCCCAGGGACTCTCCATTATTTTATAGATGTTCTGACCTATATTAGAAACCTTCTCTAAAAATCAGTAGTGAGACATGGGAACTAGGGACACTGTGAATTAATTGATAACAAATGTTCAACTTTCATAACAAAGTTAGAAAAATATAGTTCTTAAAAAAAAAAGAAAAATATAGTTCTTAAACCAAACGTCTGCCTAATGAGCTTTCACTGAGCTACTAGAACTAATCTAAAATTTCAATTGAGCATTATCACACCTAGTCCTCATCTTTTCCAGTCTTCCTGGCATGTCAGTGCTCTTCTATGCAGTGCTATGAAGATTGGTGCGATAATGTATTTGTAATACTCTGAGTTCCTAAGGAGAGATTTAAGCAGGAAGTGGTAGTATTAGTTGTTAGATTGCTACTCATTTTTGCCTCATTTTTAGAATGAGATGGATGGCAGAAAGCTAAAAGACAGGAGGTATAATTAAATATGAGCTGCTTCATGAAAAGTTTTCAGGATTCTTTTCGACACTCTCAAATCCTTTGTATTTCACTGTTCTCTGAAGTGCAAAGTGCCCCACACTTTCAGAGATTCTATTCCCTTTGAAGAAACAGCAAATATCATAAATATTAAAAAATCAATACCACCCTCAACCTCATTCATTGGGAATTTTGGATTCTGAATCACAATCTTCTTCATTGTTTTCTGAAACACATCTACTCTTCTCATCAATCCTCACCATCTTTACCTAGTCCAACCAAGATGCCATTATTATTTGTTTTTAATCTAAATGAGCCTCTACTGTGTGGGATATCATACAGTGTGCATGCAAAATGCACACACACACTTCCTATTTTAAACACTTTTATTAAAGACAAGAAGTATTTCTCCTCTTCACCTATACCAGCCTGAATTTGCCTTGACACCTCTTTGCCACGTTAACTCTGAATACTCCTTCAGATACCAATTCAATCACCTGTTCCTTAAGAACGATTTTTTTACATTCTGGGTTTTGTTAATCCATTCTGTTGTATTATGTCATGGGCCAGGCATTTCTCATTCACAGAAGATACTACAAAGTCATTAATATCTTTAAGTGATGATTTAATTCATGCCAGCCTTACCACATGAGTAGATCCATAGGAAAAGAACTGATTATTTTAAAGCCATTTCATTTACAGAAATTACCTTAAGTTTTTTGTTTGTTTGTTTGTTTGTTTATTTTTGTAGATCTCAGTTTCATTTCTCTAGGATAAATGCCCAGGGATATGATTGATGAGCCATAAGTAAGTGCATATTTAAATTTCAAAGAAACTGACAAAGTATTTTCCAGAGTGCCTGTACCATTTTACATTCACATGGTTTAATTTTTATTTTATTTATAATATAAATATAAAATATTTATATATTTAATTTTAATTTAATTTAATTTTATAATTGTTTAATTTTTATTTCCCTAAGGAAGAATGATTCTGAACATCTTTTCATGTAGTTTTTTGCCACACATATATCCTTTTTCGTGAAATGTCTCTTCACAGCTTTTGTCCATTTTCTATTTTTTTAATGTTGGATTTTGAGACTATACATTCTAGATCTGAATTCTACATTAATATATAGTTTGCAAATATTTCCTACTTTGTGGCTTGTTTTATTTTATTCTCTTAATAGGGCCTCAGAGCAAGTATTAAAAAATTACAATGAAGGGCATTTTTTTTTTCTTATATGGATTGCATTTTTGGTGTGATGCCTGAGAGCTCTTGGAGATTTTCTCCTGTGTTTCTTTCTAAAAGTTTTATGGCTGTCATTTATAAATAGGAAGAGTTTTTGTTTTTCTCTTCAATTATTATTTTCTTGCTTTCTCTTCTTCTATTATTGTCTAGTTGGGACTTCCAGTATGTGTTGAATTGAAGTAACAAAAATGTATATTCTCATCTTATTCCTAATGTCAGAGAGAAAAGAATTCAGTCTTTTGCCATGATGTGTAATGATAGCTATAGTTTTCATGTAGGTATTATTTATGAAATTGAGGAAGTTTCCCATTCCTAATTTCCTGAGTGGTTTATTGTGAATGGGTATCAAATTTTGTTAATTCTTTTCTGCATCAATTGATATAATCATATTATTTTCTTCTTAGCCTTCTGCTATTATGGTTGATTACAATTATTTTTTTTTATATTGAATCAGTCTTATATCTTTAGGATAAATCCCAATTGATCATGGACGATAATTATTTTTATATGTTACTGAATTCAATTTGCTAAAATTTTGCTAAAGATTTTTGTATCTATTTTTATGAAGTATACTGTTTTGTGGATTTCTTCTTTGTTATTGCTCCTTCTTTTGTTATGGAATCAGAATAATATTGGATATTTATTTTTTGAGAATTTTAAATATATCAAATTCAACTTATTTGATAGTCATGGGGCTATTCAAAGCATTGAGTTATACTAGCTTGTGCTTTATGAAAAATTGACGCTTTTTATCTAAGTTGTCAAATGTATTTAAATACTTTTGTCAGAGTATTCTCTTACTAACTTTTTGTTATCTTCCGGGTCTGTGGGTGATATACCTTGTTTCATTCCTGATATTAGTATTTTGTTTCTTTCCTCCTTTTTTTCCTTTGTCAGGAAGTTTGCTAGAAGTTTGTCAATTGTATCAATCTTTTCAAAGAATGAATTTTATGTTTCATTTATTTTCTCTATTGTTTTTCTACTTTCAGTTTCTTTGATTTCTGCTCCTGTCTTTATTATTTCCTCTCTCTGTTTGTTTAGTGTTGATATTGCTCTTCCTTTTCTAGGTTCCTAAAGTAAGAGCTTAGATTATTTGAGTTTTTCTTTTTTCTAATGTATGCATTTAGTGCTATTAATTTATCTTCCAGCACTGCATTAGCTGCACCTAATAAATTTTAATGTCTTATAGTATATGTGTATATATATGTGTATATATATATACCCTGTAACATATGTAATAATACATATATATTGTATATATATGTAACTTATTTTGAGTCTTATTCATTGATAATTTTTATCTACATGTGTTCTTTAGTTTCCAGGATATTTTTCTATTATTGTTCTGTAATTGATTTCTAGGATTTTTTTTTTCTCATTGTGATCAAAAAAACATTCTCTTCATGACTTTAATTGTTTCATGTTTCAATATATTGATATTTGTTTTAAAGCATAGGGTTTTTCTCTGCTTTGCAATTGGTGGCATTTGTTTTTTTTGTTTTTTTTTTTTTGTTTTTTTAGACCAATGAGTCTTTTTTTTTATCTCTATTGTGATAAGCACTTAGTTGTTATTTTTTTTCTCTATAATTGTATTTGTCAGCACTATAATTTTCGTTTGGTTCTTCTTTATACTTAAGTATTTGCTAAGATTTTATATTTTTCATTTGTTTCAAACTTCAAACTTGATCATTGAAACATTTATTATGGCTGATTTAAAATCTTTGTCAGTGAATTCCAACATCTGTGTCATCTTGGTGTTCACATCTGCTGATTTTCTTTTCTCCTTCAAGTAGATATTTTCCTGGATCTTGGCATAATGAATGATTTTTACATTGTATCCTGGAAATCTTGGGTATTATTTTTTTGTGACTGTGTCTTTTGTCTGAATATTTGTTTTAAAGTTTTCTTATACTACACCAGCAGGGGAAGGATGCACTTTTTCAATGCTGACAAATGGGTCAAAAATCTGTTTCTTACTAAACCACTACTGATATATCCTGTTTTTGAGGAGAAAGGTCACCTTGTCACTGCTCCCCATGTGGCTTATATTAACAACATGGAGATTGAGGACTTAGTTACCTCTGAGGAGTGGTGAAAATTCTGTCTTCCATTCAGCCTCCTCTGACACTACACAGAGGAGTAGTGAAAGAGGTGCCTTATTGCTGCTGATTGGATTTGAAAGTCAGGCTCCTCAAATAGTCTCCAGTAATATCATGCGTCTAGGGAGGGGGAATCTTGTTACCATTGGACAGGAAGAAATGTCCCGTTCCCCTTTGGAATTGCCTGATACCACACCAGTGAAGTATGCCTCATTAATGTCTCCTTGCAACTGGTCCTCAACTAACTTTTGCTGGCAGGGGTGGGGGTAGGACATTTTTTGTGGGGGCAGGTGAGATTGGCTGGAGTAGGGGCAATTATTACCTGAAGGTTTTCTGCCTTCCTCTACTTTCCCTTTCCCCAATATTCGACTAGAGAAAGCAGATTTTAATTTATTTTTCATCTTTATATTTTTGTCTGCGCTCACTGATGCTTCTGGGTTTCTGGCATCTTCAACTCTAAGTCTGGAGTGTATAAAAGGCCAGGGCACTATCTGCCTTGGTGTTCTGTGGTTGTCAATTTTACAAACCAGGCTTTTTATTTTCAAATTATAAAATGTTGGGCAGCCCGGGTGGCTCAGAGGTTTAGCGCAGCCTGCAGCCCCGGGTGTGATCCCAGAGACCTGGGATGGAGTCCTGCATCAAGCTCCCTGCATGGAGCCTGCTTCTCCCTCTGCGGGTGTCTCTGCCTCTCTCTCTCTGTGTCTCTCATGAAAAAAAAAAAAAAATATATATATATATAATATTTTCCTGTTATTATGTTATAGAATGTTTAGTTATATATAAATTATGTGCATAACATATAAAATACATAATTTTTATCTGTACTTAGAAGGATGAATAGGAAGACACATGGCTAATAGATTCATCCGTGGGTGGAATCTGCACCAGAATTTAATTTTGATCTTCAGAAGAGTGAATCCTTCTGCTTGGTGTTTATTGAGTTTCTCATATCTGTGAGTTCTAATTTTCATACAATTTGAGTAATTCTCGGGTGGCCTTTCAAATATGTTTCTTCTCCTCTTGTCTTATTCTCAACTACAAATATATATATATATATATATATATTAGACTGATATTGCTCACAACACCTGAGATCCTGTTTTTTTTTTTTTTTTTGAGTTACCTCATTGATAGAACATTATTTCTCTTTTCTACATTTAGACATTTTCTTCTCTTTCTCACATGGATATTTATATTTAGAAAAGGCACTTGGTTGAAATGAACATATTCTATACACCAAATTTTGGAATGTAAATAGTAAGGAAAGTGAGAAGAAAAAGTAAGTGACCTTTCTTCTATGGCATAGTAAAACATATAAAGATCTTTCTTTATATAAAAAAATAAATAAATTATATATAAATAAATAAACCTTTAAAGAAAATAGGAGATGCTTGCAATGTCTTGAAATATGAAAGGACTTCTTAAATATAAAAACAATAGAAGAATTCAAGAAGGAAAATGGTGATTTTTTCCAAGTTAGAAAGTTAAAATTTTGAAAAACATACTAAAATTAAATTTATATTTAAAGCACGTTTATAGCATGGCTATAGCAAGCATCACAAGCAAAACAAAACAAAACAAAACAAAACAAAAAAGAAACAAAAAACAAAAGCAAAAAAGGAATATCTCTATTACATCAGTAGCTTCTAAAAGGCTTGAGAAAAATCTACATATGTAGTGTATAGTAAATGAATAAATAATAATTATAAAAATGGCTGGTTGAACTAAAAATGTTAAACTTCTATTTTTTCAAGAATAATTTTTAACTTTGTTTTTTATCGCTTATACAGAATATACAGTTTTATCATCTCTTTGGGACCTAGTTCAGCAATTTTTGTATCACCTGACCTAGTTATACAACTTTATTCAAGTTATGTTATAGCGTAGTTATTAAGAAAACTAGCACTGGGGAGAGAGTCTTACCATCTAGTGTATGACATTGTGTAAGTTACTTTTCTGGTTTTGTCATCTATAAAGTAGAAATAATTTTACCTACATTATTGACAAGTGTTTTACTATAAAGAAAGCATATAGTATTCATCTACAAAATTACATTTCAAATGCTATATGATATGATTTAGCAAACATTTATTGTATAAAACCTTTATTCATTAAGTTCCAAGTTTATGATAAATATATACGAATGAGTTCTGTATAATGCCCAGGCAGCACACATAAACACGGAAAATGCATGCATTCACAATATGTTCTGTATTGTGTGATTAAAGGTCATTGTTATTTTCACTTTTATGTCTATTTCAAAGAATTTCCAAATATTTCCGTTTTCCAAAATATTCCACATGAGCATGTGTTACTTATTGAGTCAGGAAATAATAAAAGCAATCAATAAACTTTCCAAAAATTTCTCTTTGTTCTCGTCTTTGTTTTTTGTTTAGCAATTATATACTATGCCAAAACTAAAATTGCCTAGTGTTTTTTTATCATGGGGAGTCCATATTTACTTCTGCCATCTGGAAATGTGGTTTACACCATAGAGAGTCGCAGATCATAATACAATGAACTACCATATGTGACAGAATTCAATTTTGTTCCAAAATGTTGTATAGTAAAAATTTGATTGTATGCAGTATTATACCACCTGCATTGTCACAAAGAGGTATTTCCGTAGGTTTTGCAAGAACGCAACTGTTCATTGTTTTTTACTTTTACTTTTCCCATGGATATTAACACTATAATTCATATATTGTCTGGTTAATTGAACCAACATGCATTAAAATTAGTCTAAGATAATTACTCTTCCCTTCTACACAAAGGAACAATGTCATTACGTGCAATAGAAAATTGTATTCCTTAAAGCAATGCAATTCACTTCAGATTTGACTTTCTATTGTGTAATTGCACCATCACCAGAGGAAATGGAAAACATTTTTACAGATGTTTGCATATTATCAGATATCAGATTTGGAAGGTCGATTGGGAAAAATATTATACACTTTCAAAATTTCACATTACATGGTGATTTGTTTATAATTCAGAAAATATTTATCTACTTTCTCTTTGCTTTCATTAAAATATAGTTCTTTAGAGTGGATAATGATTTAAGATACAAAGTGGTCTTTTCTGAGAGTATAAACTAAAGGATCTGTGACCTTCAGCAACTGAATTATTGTCTTCTCTTTTCACCACTTCTTTTCTGATGTGAGTTGGTCAGCTTCTCATCATCTCAACCATTGCTTTATGGTAGGCTGTTAGTAGGTACACTTGAAAATACCCAAAGTAGACAATGAAAACCTCATAGACTTGTATTACAGGTATAAATAAGGAGACTTTACCCTGATCCTTACAACGAAAATTGTTTGTTTAATTGGAACATTAAGGCTTGGAAAATAGGCATTAAATTCGGTGGTATACCTTCCAGAAGAGCATAGTTATTCCTTCTAGTGTTAATGCACTGTTACGCGGTCCTCAAGTAGAAAAGGAATCAGTGGAGTATATTATCACTGCATCCACTACACATATGAAGCATTGATTATTAGCAGTTTCAGGAACAAACAATACTAAAAGCAATATTGAACTCAGACTAAACTCTGGTACTGAGATGTCTTTCTTGAAAAACCTACTGGCAGTAAATACAGCTATTGCTATTTGTAACCAATCTTTCTTTACAATTTGGGTATTTTTTTGCTTGTTTCCCACACTCTTTTCATCTCGGTCACCTCTATCAGATCTTATAGTGGGGTGGTGTCAAAAGTATTTCACAGGATGATCACATAATTTTTTAGCAGAATAAGACAATATATTATTGGAAGACATACTCCTCTGCATTTCTTTTTTCATTCTGTGATCCATTTCTCTTTGAGAGATGGCACTTATATTGTAAAAAAAAAAAAATCTGGAATTTTATTAAGCAAACTATATAATCTGAAATCCAAGCTTAGAAACAAATGTGCGCATTACCTACTAGAAAATAAAGATTTTTAAAAACTCTCCAGCTATGAAAGGAAAATGGTCATGAATCAGGTGTAAATTTTGGCTCTCTGGGTCTCCTCAGCTCCACATTTTTTTTCAGAGGGCATTTAGCCCATCTGTTAACATTCATGTTAAATGTCAAATATTAACACTATATATACGTAGGATTTGCCTCTTATTTACTCTGTAAATGTTTGCTACCAAATATTTAACCTGCTGTGGTGGTACCCCCCACCCCATGTGCACATTGCTTCTGCTCAGTTGTTCTGTGAGTGGTAAACAGGTGGACTCCATGCTCTTGACATATTGTCTTTGTTTTAAATATATATACTGGTGATAGCCAAAGTATTTTGTATTTCTTTTAGAAGAACATCGTTCTGAGCAGGTAGGAGTCAAATTTAAGACTAATTTGTCATTAGGAGAAATATGTATATCACATGTTGATATTAAGCACTTAGAATAATGTAAAATGTACATTAAAACATATTAGCTATTATTTCTCTATTGTCTCAAAGAGGATTTAGTTATCTGATTATAATTGATATGCAAATAATTTTTAAATTAAAAAATCCAAATATCCCTTTATTGAGAACATGAACTTATAGAGTGATTATAGTCAATACATGAAGGGAAGGCACACACAGATGCACACATCCACCTGTGTAGTATGGATATACCACAGTTGAGTTATCAGTTCATCAGTTGATGGGCATTTGGTTGTTTCCGAGTGTTGCCTTTAGTGAGTGAGTGACTATAAACATGTCCCCATAAAGGATTTTGTGACAGACATGTTTTATGTATTCCTGCATAAATATTGAGGAATGGAATAGCTGCTTTTATGATAAGTATATGTTTACCTTTGCCAATTTTAATTGAAGTCATAGGTACATTTTGCATTCTGATTAAAAGCATGGGTTTTGGTTTCTACAAATGCTTTTCCAGCATTTTTTTTTTTTTTTTTTTTTTTTTTTTTTTTTTTTTTTTATTTTTTTTATTTTTTTTTTTTATTTTTTTTTATTTTTTTTTTTTTTTATTGGTGTTCAATTTACTAACATACAGAATAACACCCAGTGCCCGTCACCCATGCACTCCCACCCCCCGCCCTCCTCCCCTTCTACCACCCCTAGTTCGTTTCCCAGAGTTAGCAGTCTTTATGTTCTGTCTCCCTTTCTGATATTTCCCACACATTTCTTCTCCCTTCCCTCATCTTCCCTTTCACTATTATTTATATTCCCCAAATGAATGAGAACATATAATGTTTGTCCTTCTCCGACTGACTTACTTCACTCAGCATAATACCCTCCAGTTCCATCCACGTTGAAGCAAATGGTGGGTATTTGTCATTTCTAATAGCTGAGTAATATTCCATTGTATACATAAACCACATCTTCTTTATCCATTCATCTTTCGTTGGACACCGAGGCTCCTTCCACAGTTTGGCTATCGTGGCCATTGCTGCTAGAAACATCGGGGTGCAGGTGTCCCAGCGTTTCATTGCATTTGTATCTTTGGGGTAAATCCCCAACAGTGCAATTGCTGGGTCGTAGGGCAGGTATATTTTTAACTGTTTGAGGAACCTCCACACAGTTTTCCACAGTGGCTGCACCAGTTCACATTCCCACCAACAGTGTAAGAGGGTTCCCTTTTCTCCACATCCTCTCCAACATTTGTTGTTTCCTGCCTTGTTAATTTTTCCCATTCTCACTGGTGTGAGGTGGTATCTCATTGTGGTTTTGATTTGTATTTCCCTGATGGCAAGTGATGCAGAGCATTTTCTCATGTGCATGTTGGCCATGTCTATGTCTTCTTCTGTGAGATTTCTGTTCATGTCTTTTGCCCATTTCATGATTGGATTGTTTGTTTCTTTGGTGTTGAGTTTAATAAGTTCTTTATAGATCTTGGAAACTAGCCCTTTATCTGATATGTCATTTGCAAATATCTTCTCCCATTCTGTAGGTTGTCTTTGAGTTTTGTTGACTGTATCCTTTGCTGTGCAAAAGCTTCTTATCTTGATGAAGTCCCAATAGTTCATTTTTGCTTTTGTTTCTTTTGCCTTCGTGGATGTATCTTGCAAGAAGTTACTATGGCCGAGTTCAAAAAGGGTGTTGCCTGTGTTCTTCTCTAGGATTTTGATGGAATCTTGTCTCACATTTAGATCTTTCATCCATTTTGAGTTTATCTTTGTGTATGGTGAAAGAGAGTGGTCTAGTTTCATTCTTCTGCATGTGGATGTCCAATTTTCCCAGCACCATTTATTGAAGAGACTGTCTTTCTTCCAATGGATAGTCTTTCCTCCTTTATCGAATATTAGTTGCCCATAAAGTTCAGGGTCCACTTCTGGATTCTCTATTCTGTTCCACTGATCTATGTGTCTGTTTTTGTGCCAGTACCACACTGTCTTGATGACCACAGCTTTGTAGTACAACCTGAAATCTGGCATTGTGATGCCCCCAGATATGGTTTTCTTTTTTAAAATTCCCCTGGCTATTCGGGGTCTTTTCTGATTCCACACAAATCTTAAAATAATTTGTTCTAACTCTCTGAAGAAAGTCCATGGTATTTTGATAGGGATTGCATTAAACGTGTATATTGCCCTGGGTAACATTGACATTTTCACAATATTAATTCTGCCAATCCATGAGCATGGAATATTTTTCCATCTCTTTGTGTCTTCCTCAATTTCTTTCAGAAGTGTTCTATAGTTTTGAGGGTATAGATCCTTTACATCTTTGGTGAGGTTTATTCCTAGGTATCTTATGCTTTTGGGTGCAATTGTAAATGGGATTGACTCCTTAATTTCTCTTTCTTCAGTCTCATTGTTAGTGTATAGAAATGCCACTGACTTCTGGGCATTGATTTTGTATCCTGCCACGCTACCGAATTGCTGTATGAGTTCTAGCAATCTTGGGGTGGAGACTTTTGGGTTTTCTATGTAGAGTATCATGTCATCGGCGAAGAGGGAGAGTTTGACTTCTTCTTTGCCAATTTGAATGCCTTTAATGTCTTTTTGTTGTCTGATTGCTGAGGCTAGGACTTCCAGTACTATGTTGAATAGCAGTGGTGAGAGTGGACATCCCTGTCTTGTTCCTGATCTTAGGGGAAAGGCTCCCAGTGCTTCCCCATTGAGAATGATATTTGCTGTGGGCTTTTCATAGATGGCTTTTAAGATGTCGAGGAATGTTCCCTCTATCCCTACACTCTGAAGAGTTTTGATCAGGAATGGATGCTGTATTTTGTCAAATGCTTTCTCTGCATCCAATGAGAGGATCATATGGTTCTTTGTTTTTCTCTTGCTGATATGATGAATCACATTGATTGTTTTACGGGTGTTGAACCAGCCTTGTGTCCCAGGGATAAATCCTACTTGGTCATGGTGAATAATTTTCTTAATGTACTGTTGGATCCTATTGGCCAGTATCTTGTTGAGAATTTTTGCATCCATGTTCATCAGGGATATTGGTCTGTAATTCTCCTTTTTGGCGGGGTCTTTGTCTGGCTTTGGAATTAAGGTGATGCTGGCTTCATAGAACGAATTTGGAAGTACTCCATCTCTTTCTATCTTTCCAAACAGCTTTAGGAGAATAGGTATGATTTCTTCTTTAAACGTTTGATAAAATTCTCCTGGGAAGCCATCTGGCCCTGGACTCTTGTGTCTTGGGAGGTTTTTGATGACTGCTTCAATTTCCTCCCTGGTTATTGGCCTGTTCAGGTTTTCTATTTCTTCCTGTTCCAGTTTTGGTAGTTTGTGGCTTTCCAGAAATGCGTCCATTTCTTCTAGATTGCCTAATTTATTGGCGTATAGCTGTTCATAATATGTTTTTAAAATCGTTTGTATTTCCTTGGTGTTGGTAGTGATCTCTCCTTTCTCATTCATGATTTTATTAATTTGAGTCTTCTCTCTCTTCTTTTTAATAAGGCTGGCTAATGGTTTATCTATCTTATTAATTCTTTCAAAGAACCAACTCCTGGTTCTGTTGATCTGTTCCACAGTTCTTCTGGTCTCGATTTCGTTGAGTTCTGCTCGAATCTTTATTAGCTCCCTTCTTCTCTTGGGTGTAGGATCTATTTGCTGTTTTTTCTCTAGCTCCTTTATGTGTAAGGTTAGCTTTTGTATTTGAGTTCTTTCCAGTTTTTGAATGGATGCTTGTATTGCGATGTATTTCCCCCTTAGGACTGCTTTTGCTGCATCCCAAAGATTTTGAACGGTTGTATCTTCATTCTCATTAGTTTCCATGAATCTTTTTAATTCTTCCTTAATTTCCTGGTTGACCCTTTTATCTTTTAGCAGGATGGTCCTTAACCTCCATGTGTTTGAGGTCCTTCCAAACTTCTTGTTGTGATTTAGTTCTAATTTCAAGGCATTATGGTCCGAGAATATGCAGGGGACAATCCCAATCTTTTGGTATCGGTTCAGACCCGATTTGTGACCCAATATGTGGTCTATTCTGGAGAAAGTTCCATGTGCGCTTGAGAAGAATGTGTATTCAGTTGAGTTTGGATGTAAAGTTCTGTAGATATCTGTGAAATCCATCTGGTCCAGTGTATCATTTAAAGCTCTCGTTTCTTTGGAGATGTTTTGCTTAGAAGACCTATCGAGTATAGAAAGAGCTAGATTGAAGTCACCAAGTATAAGTGTATTATTATCTAAGTATTTCTTCACTTTGGTTAATAATTGATTTATATATTTGGCAGCTCCCACATTCGGAGCATATATATTGAGGATTGTTAAGTCCTCTTGTTGAATAGATCCTTTAAGTATGATATAGTGTCCCTCTTCATCTCTCACTACAGTCTTTGGGGTAAATTTTAGTTTATCTGATATAAGGATGGCTACCCCTGCTTTCTTTTGAGGACCATTCGAATGGTAAATGGTTCTCCAACCTTTTATTTTCAGGCTGTAGGTGTCCTTCTGTCTAAAATGAGTCTCTTGTAGACAGCAAATAGATGGGTCCTGCTTTTTTATCCAGTCTGAAACCCTGCGCCTTTTGATGGGGTCATTAAGCCCGTTCACATTCAGAGTTACTATTGAGAGATATGAGTTTAGTGTCATCATGATATCTATTCAGTCTTTGTTTTTGTGGACTGTTCCACTGAACTTCTTCTTAAAGGGGAATTTTAAGAGGCCCCCTTAAAATTTCTTGCAGAGCTGGTTTGGAGGTCACATATTCTTTTAGTTGCTGCCTGTCTTGGAAGCTCTTTATCTCTCCTTCCATTTTGAATGAGAGCCTTGCTGGATAAAGTATTCTTGGTTGCATGTTCTTTTCATTTAGGACCCTGAATATATCCTGCCAGCCCTTTCTGGCCTGCCAGGTCTCTGTGGAGAGGTCTGCTGTTACCCTAATACTCCTCCCCATAAAAGTCAGGGATTTCTTGTCTCTTGCTGCTTTAAGGATCTTCTCCTTATCTTTGGAATTTGCAAGCTTCACAATTAAATGTCGAGGTGTTGAACGGTTTTTATTGATTTTAGGGGGGGATCTCTCTATTTCCTGGATCTGAATGCCTGTTTCCCTTCCCAGATTAGGAAAGTTTTCAGCTAGAATTTGTTCAAATACATATTCTGGCCCTCTGTCCCTTTCGGCGCCCTCGGGAACCCCAATTAAACGTAGGTTTTTCTTCCTCAGGCTGTCGTTTATTTCCCTTAATCTATCTTCATGGTCTTTTAATTGTTTGTCTCTTTTTTCCTCAGTTTCCCTCTTTGCTGTCAACTTGTCTTCTAGGTCACTCACTCGTTCTTCCACCTCGTTAACCCTCGTCGTTAGGACTTCTAGTTTGGATTGCATCTCATTCAATTGGTTTTTAATTTCTGCCTGATTAGCTCTAAATTCTGCAGTCATGAAGTCTCTTGAGTCCTTTATACTTTTTTCTAGAGCCACCAGTAGCTGTATAATAGTGCTTCTGAATTGGCTTTCTGACATTGAATTGTAATCCAGATTTTGTAACTCTGTGGGAGAGAGGACTGTTTCTGATTCTTTCTTTTGAGGTGAGGTTTTCCTTCTAGTCATTTTGCTCAGTGCAGAGTGGCCAAAAGCAAGTTGTATTGGGAAAAAGAGAAAAAGAGAGGAGAGAAAGAAGGAAAGAAAAGAGAAAGAGAAAAAAAAAGGGAAGAAAAAGAAAAAAAAACGAAAAAAAAAAAAAGAAGAAAGAGAAAGAAAAAGAAAGGAGAAAAAAAGGGGGTGGGGGAAGGAAACAAATCAAAAAGCAAAACAAAACAAAAACAAAAACAAAAACAAAAACAAACAAACAAAAAAAAGAACCACCGAGGAGTATCTTCTGATTCTGTGTTCTTTAAGTCCCTTGGCTTCTCCTGGAAGTTGTCCGTCTAGCTGGTGTTCTGGGGGAGGGGCCTGTTGTGCTGATTTTCAGGTGTTAGCAGTTGGGGGAGCTGCTGTGCCCCTGCCTGGTGCAGGGCTCGGTGGGGGTTGTTTACCCCGTGAGGCCGCAGGAGGAACAGCCCCAGTGGCGGGGCAGCTCTGGAAACCTGGATTCAGCTCCGGCAGGAACTCCGTCTGCAGGGCCTGGAGGCTCCGGGGCGGGGCCGCTGATGTGCTCAGCTGGGGCAGGAGCGTCCTCGCTGTCCTGGGCCCTCCCGGCCTCTGCCTGTCCCGGGGGAGGCGGGATCCTGGGCTGTGTCCCGGCGCCCTGTGCTCCGGGGCCTGCGCTGTTGGATTCGCGCTCCCGGGCCGCGCAACCCCCTCCGCGGAGCTGCCGCCCGAGCCCCTCCGAGCTGCTCCTGGAACCGCGCAGCCCCCTCCGCACGGAGCCTCTTCTTCTGCCCGAGCCCCTCCGAGCTGCTCCCGGGGCCGCGCAGCCCCCTCCGCGGAGCCGCCGCCCGAGCCCCTTCAGCTGCTCCGGGTCCCGCCGGTCCCGCCGTGCGCGCTGCAGCCCTTAGGGAGCTCGGCGCACTCTCCTGGGCGCGCAGTTGCTGTTACTGTCCCCGGGAGCCCGAGGGCCTCCTCGCCCTCCTGGTCCTGCTCCAACTCCCCACGAGCCCCTTTCCGCCCGGGAAGGTCGGTGCAGCTGCTGCGTCTCCGGGACGGGGCTCTCCTGTCCTGGGGACACTCGCCCCGGCCTCAGCCCGGCTCCTCGCGGGGCCCCTCCCCCTTGGAGGCCTTTGTTCCTTTATTCCTTTTCCCCCGTCTTCCTACCTTGATAGAAGCGCGAACTCTTCTCACTGTAGCATTCCAGCTGGTCTCTCTTTGAATCTCAGGCCGAATTCATAGATTTTCAGGATAATTTGAAGGTTTTCTAGGTAGTTTGGTGGAGACAGGTGATTTGGAGACCCTGCTCCTCCGCCATCTTGCTCCTCCCCCCCTTTTCCAGCATTTTTAATTGTCTGTTTCTCTTGTTGTGTTTTTAGATTTTTGAACATATTAGCTATGTGGTTTTAAATTGATTTCCCCCTAATGACTAATTCTATTGAATATCTTTTTCTGGTGGTTTTCTTTCCTATACCTTCTTTAGTGAAGTTACCCAATTTTATGGAGGGTTGTCTTATTCCTGAATGATAAGAATTCTTGACAGGTTTGTGTGTCCTGCAAACTTTCCTTCAGGATGTAACTAACATTTTCACTGTATGAATATTCTTTTTCAAAGAATGTAAGTTTTAAATTTTTATGAAGTTCAATTTATCAATCAGATTTATAAATTATAATTTATAAATCATATTTTTATGCCCTGCATGATTTCAGCCAAGCAAAAGTCACAAGGGATTTGCCCTGTATTTTCTACTATTGGATGAATTTCAGTTGTACACTTAGGCCTATAGTTTATGTTGCAAAGTATGTGTGCTGCCTCAGGATTTTATTCCCATAACACTATCCAGTTATTTCAGAACACTTTGTTGAAAATATCATCCTTCTCCCATTGATTTTTCTTGGCACTTTGGTCAAAAATTAGTTGGCCACACATGTCTGTCTTTATTTCTGGACTTCATGCATAGATCAACATACTGGCCCTAAAGGAATCTCTTTGTTCTATCTAGAAGGATAACCTTACTGGAAACTAGCCAAATAATTTAATTATGTGGGATTCAGAGTTACAGAGTAATTCATTAAGACTTTCATGTAACTGTTAAAAGGAGGGATATGTCTCCAAAGTTATATTTCTTTTTTTTCCCAAAGTTATATTTCAAAACAATAAACATCTATAACTTGGGATGCTTAGATGGCTCAGTGATTGGGTATCTGCCTTTGGCTCAGGTTATGATCCCGGGGTCCTTGGATTGAGTCCTGCATCCGGTTCCCCACAGGGAGCCTTCTTCTCTCTCTGCCTGTGCTCATGTCTCTCATGAATAAGTAAATACAATCTTTTTTTTTTAAGTCTGTAATTTGCTAGACTTGAGAACGTATTCTTTGCGCAGAGAAGTAAACCTTTAAAAAGTTGTTTTTTTCCATTTACTCAAAATATACATAGTAATAATTAACATAAGCAAACAGGCATATTAGTAAGAAAAATGTGACACGGTTGATTGGTAATTCTTTATCTGGAAAAGGATTCTGACTTTGCTATTGATTATTAAACTCTTTTCCTAGCATCAGGGGCCTGGTTGCTCATTGGGGCTGAAAAATCAGTCATATGAATTTAGCAAATATATTCAAAACATTGTTTGTTCAAAAAGTGATGAGGATCAAGCTAAATACTCCCAGATATGATGTAGAGCTGAGATCCAGAGAGCCATAATTTATGCCTGATTCCTGATGATTTTTCTGTCACACCTGACGAATTGTTTTTTAAATCTTTGTTTTTTAGTAGGTAATGAACACATTTGTTTCTAAGCTTAGGTTTTAACTTCTTATATGGTTTGCTTAATAAAGTTTGTGGATTTTTTTTTTTACAATATAAGCAACATCTTTCAAAGAAATGTATCACAAAAAATACAGTAGAAATGAGCCTGCCTTCAAATTGTACAATCATGTTAAAAAAAATGTTATCATTCTATGGAATACCTTTGATAACACCACATTGTAAAATCTGATAAATGTGACCCAATCAAGAGGAAAAAAATAAAAAGAGGAGAAAAAAAGAGTGAGGTAAACTAACAAAAAATACCCAGAACATCAGGAAAGATTGGTTATGAATAGTAATAACTGTATTTATTGCTAATAGATTTTTCAAGGAAGACAAATTCAAGGGAAAATGATAGCAAAGGGTCACCCTCATACATACAGAGGACAAAAACAGTTCAGGGTGTGCAAGAGCAGAGCAGCAGCACTAATTCCTGGACACAGCACATGAAGTCATACCAGGCAAAAACAAAGAGAATTACCTTTGCCACATATGGTTAAGTATTTTTGCCAATTGCTCAGCATTGAATGGATGTGACTATTTTGTATTTGCCAAGATTCAGTCACAGCAACTGCTTCATCTAGCTTAAACAGAAAGGGTCCTCTATAGGTTATTTGTTGGCTAACAGTTTTGGAGGGGCCAGGGAAAAAAAGTTTATGACACACAGCCAGGACTTACTTATGTCCAAACTTAGCATACTTTTTTTTTCTTTTTTAACAAAAATTATTTGAACCACTGCACAGCACTAGATACTCAAAAAGCCAGAGGCCAGTACCAGACAGCCAGCATCTCTGCCAAAGAAAAAGTAATAATCTCCACAATGAATATAGCTAAGGGAGCTCAGAGCGCACTGAGTCTGCACCACAACTTTCAAATCTTCTTTGGAAGTATGTGCTGCTCTTTGCCCTGGCTTGTGGCAAGACATCCTGGGAAGCAGCGTTCTGATTCCACCTTGGCAATTCACAAGGTAGACAAATGCCAAATGAGGCTGTGGTCTGACACTTGACAGATATTGACTATAAAATAATATCATTTCTCGTTTGTGGCATGTGATCATGCCTGATCAAGTATTTGAATAAAGGACCTATTGTTCTAACCCTAGATAACAGAGCTTTCTTTCTTAACTAATTTAAGTGTATCTTCATGGACTCCAATATTCTTTGCATATATGATGTAGATAAATGGACTTGGTATACATGATCATAATTTTGCCTTCAAATTCAGCCACACTTACAAGGAAGCATAAAATAAAGCCTGTCAGAGAAAGTACAGTTAACCAAGCTATTTCTATCTAGTTGAGTGAATTTTCACTGAAGCAGAATTTTTTCTTGTGAAATCTTAAAAGGAGGACTTCTATTTGAAAGTAGAAGCAGACATGTCTTAAGAAGTGGATTCTGTCATGTTCTAGCTAAAACATGCACACAAATATTAGGAGGCTAAATATATGTAATATTAAGTAGTATTCTATAATATTTAATTATGATATTATATAACTATTATAGAATATATAATAATTATATGATATATGTAATATATTAGATATATATTTTTATATAAAAAGATAATTTATAGCATTACTATAAACCAAGACTGATAATCAAGCTCCATCTAGAATCTGGAAGGAATATAAATTAAAGTTTTTGGTTAATAGTGCTGAACTGGAGAATTGGAGTCTTTAGAGGTCTATCATGAAATAAGAGATTTCCATCCAACATGAATGACAGTGTAAATGTACTGTATTATTCTCTACTGTTGGAACTTCCCTGGCATTCTTTTTAGGATCCACATAATTAGGATCTAATTATCATTAGTGTTACCTGTCATGTCTTACTAAAGATCCATATGATTAGAATCTCAGACATCCAGGAAATGTGACAAGCAAGTAAACAAAGAAAATTAATAGCAGGTTGTTTATTGCCTGATACTGTTTTCTCATCCTTTTACCAATAATAATATATATTTTTATTGTATTCACCTTGAAAAGTGCCAAGCCCTATTGCATCCAATGCTTTCTCCTCTCTGCACTTGGATAAGAGTAGCTGAAAGGAAGTACTGTTGTATATACTTTCACTCTAGTAGGAAACACTATACATCCAATTCCATTGCTTCATATATTATATTCATACTGATGACTCTGGGAAAGAGTTAAGAACAGATTTCTTCTCTCCTGGGCACTCAAGAGGCAATGATGATCTCAGCAAAATCTACTTGTAAATATTGCAATGCGATTTATAGCAGCAGGATTATCTGAGGCAGTTCTTCCCTAAGAGTTTTTGAAAGCAGAGTATACCATTTGTCTATATCACTTATTGAAAATAAACCTGGAATTTAGAGATTTATGGGTCAAAGCTGGCTGGAGAATGAAAGTTAGCTGCATGGCCTGTCTACCTGTGTGAATGACTAATGGACTATAGAAACCAGGCCTTCATACTAAGGCTACTTCTTTTGAACTTAATTGCCCCATGCACAAAGTATCTATTCCTTTTTCCAAATTGAATACTCATCACGGGGTGGAAACATGTCTGGATTTGCTTTGCTCTGCTTTGTCTTGTTCTTTTGTTTTGCTCTGCTTTTATCTTATTTTGTCGTGGAAGCTGCATCAGCTGGGTTTGTGGTGATCTGAGAGACTAATATTATAAGGATGCAGTTGGCCTACTTTTTGGTTATATCTTTCACTAATAATTAGGAAAATTTAATGTTGAGTTATATTTATTATCTGTGTGCATCTGTTTTGACAATCCAGCCATGTGTGATACTACATCTACCAAATAACACTACCCTAGACTTTTTCCCTAAACTCTAACCTGCGTGTCCAATATACATGGATATATTAGAAGCATCTGAAATTCAAACTTTTAAAATATAACTCTTCTACACATTTCAGTATGTTTTTCCTATAGACTTCTCTATCTCAGGAGCCGTCAACTCCATTTGGTCCATTTGCCCAAGACAAAACTCTGGAGACACCCTGGACTCTTCTCTCTCCAGATCCAAACCCTTTGCAAAGGTTGATTTTACCTGAAAAATCTCTCCTGTATTTCTTATGTTAGCTCCATTTTCTGCATCCCAATCCTCGTCCAAATCATCGTTATCTTTGGACAGATTCTAGCAATTACTTCTTAAGGAGTCTCCCTTCTATTTTAAAATTTGGCCATAAAATCTCTTTTAAGGAAATCAAATCAGGACATGTTTATTAATTCAACTATTATTTATTCAAATCTTATCAATGGTTTCCTTTCTTATTCAGAATAAAATCTAAAGCCCTTACAATATTTGGCCCTGGGTTATTTCTACACTAGTACTTTTTCTCTCTCAATTACTTTATTCTATGCCAATTTAGTTAATGTGATTGTTGTGCTACATTAGAGTAAAATTGCTTATGTGTCTGTTATTAATACAATGTGTTATCAAGTTTCCACAGGGTAGCATGTTTTGGTAGGTATTAGAATAAGAATGTAAGACCAAAGAAGTATGATTTTTGCCCACAAATATGGCATATTCAGCTACTCATCTGGTAACATGTTTTAAAGAAATATATGAGAGACATTTCCTTTATTCAGTTATTTATTTTCTATTAAACTTTATTTTGATGGGTCTCAAAATTTTGTGTCATAATTTTGGTCAAGTTGTGTCCCTGAAAAAAAATACTGATTTTAAAAACTAATAACTTAAAACTACCACACACAGAAAAGAATCAAATGTTCCTCAAAACATCTTTTCCTTTTGAAGGTTTTATGAGGCACTATTATTGTTAACAAGTATTTTATAATGAAACATTTGTGACCAATTGAGACACACAGGTGTAAGATAATTCTTCCACATTTAATTATGACTAGGATAGCTGGTATTAACGGTAACAATCACTTGGCCTTCTGGACTTTCAGGACAGACTCTAGGTGATCTTGCTAGCTCCAGTAACCTTTTTGCCAACTGCTTTGATGACACCTACAGCCAGTTTGTCTCTTGTCCCAAAGAACAAAACAACCAATCAGAAAATCTCAGCTCACAGGAGCTTTCCAGGAACCATATCAATGATACAGCATCACCAGACTTCATGAATTTGAAGCTATCTTCTGTCTACTTCCCAGAAAAATGATCATTTTTTCCCCTTCAGATCACCAAACTTGCAAGCAGTGTGAGCCCTGTGACAATCCAGCACAGGTGTATAGCCAGCACTGATTTGGCCTGGATGGTTCAGAGCAATTACCTGAGTTGGGAAGCCAGCTGCTTGATTGATGGATCATTTTTGCTGGTACTAGCCAAGATGCCACAACAAACACCTTTGACAGACATGTTCTTGATTGAAGCCCACTGTCCCCAAGAAGAGCTTCACGGAGGTTTAGGGTATATTTCAATAACTGCATCAGTTGTAATATTGGTTGGAGTAAAGGTGACCACCATGCTAGGTTTGAGAATGCCAGTCTCCACTTGGTCCGCAAGGATATTAGCATTACCACCAGTTTTGTAGATGTCCTAGAGGGGCAGGTGCAAGGACTTGCCATTTGGATAAGTTGGTGGCAGGATGCAATCCAGAGCTTCAAGCAGTGTGGTTCCACTGGCATTGCTATCTATTGCTATCTATCTATTGCTATCTGAACAGGTGATTTTCCACCCTTTCAGCCAAGGTACATCCCTTTAGCACATTCCTGTAGCATGTTGTCCCAATTCCAGCCAGAAACTGGCATAAATGCTTCTGTTTTGGGGTTGTAGCCTATTTTGTTAATTTGGTGCTGACTTCCTTCATTTCCTATATCTCTTCTAGCTGTATCTGGTTCAAAGGAATATGTTTTGTTAAAACCATCAATTAGTTATTTCACATCTAGTGTGTAAGCCAAAAGGGCATGCTTACAGGTCTGCCCATTCTTGAAGATAGCGGCCTCAAATTCATGATGTCATAAATGGTAGGATTTTCTTGTTTTTGAAGGATGAATAACATTCCACTGTGTGTATGTGTCATATTTTTGTAATCCATTTGTCTGTCTTTGGACATTTATGTTGTTTTTATATCTTGGCTATTATGAACAATATTGCAATAAACACGGGCGTGTAGATCTCTTTCCTGATTTCAAATCTTTTGTGTGTATACCCAAAAAGTGGGGTTGCTGGATGATTGGTAGTTCTATTTTTAATTTTTTAAGGAACCTTCATACTGTTTTACATAGAAGCGATACCATTTTACATTTCCACTAACAGCATAAAAGTATTGCAGTTTCTCCAAAATCTCACCTCTAAGTCTTGGTGAGGTGTGGAGAAATTAAAATACAATTTGACCATTGCTTAAATGGTTAAACACAACTACTGTATGATCAAGTAATTCCACTCTATAGCTTATAGGCAGACGAATGGAAAACTTGTTTCTTAGCTGATCAATGGATAAACAAACTATGATATATTCATATACAGTAAAACTTTATTCAATCATGATAACTAATGGAATCCTTAAACATGCCATAGCATGGGTGAATCATAAAAGTATTATGCTAAGTGAAAAGAGTCAATCACGAATTGTCACATATTTCATTTATATGAAATGTTCAAATAAGTAAAAAATTACACACACAATAGATTAGCTGTTTCCAGAGTCTGATGGATGGGCATGAGAGGTGTTGAGGAATGGCTGGTAAAGGTAAACCGATGGGATTTGCATCTCATTTGTTACTGTAGTCGAACTTATACAAACTGACAAGTTTACAGATTTTTTCCTTTATTTCACAAAATAAAGAATATTTTAAAATTAGTTAAAAGTATATTGAAAGAAAATAATGTTTATGACTTCAGTAACACAAAGTTCCGGTATTATAAAATTTAAGACTCAAACATATTTTGAGGGACTTATGTTAGGCTCAAAGTTTTATCACTCCAAGATTGAATTCTAAATAGTTAGATTTTCCATTTTTATCTTATTTTTGGATGCTTTGATGATGTTCAATAAGCTGAGTTTAAGTAGGTCATTAGAACTTCACTGTATTGTTTGCACAATGGTCTATGATAACATAAAGAATAGATATATTTTTAACTTTGAATGGCAAATTCAGCCACTGAGATATTGATGTATTTTAATAGACATTTTTGAACATTCTCTAAAAATTTAAGAAATATTCTGATAGAAGAGTTAAAACTCAAATTGCCAGAATAATGTATTTTGCCACTACCTTAAAATGAACATTAACAGTAAAAGAGTGAGTTATTGGGGTTTGATAGTATACATCTTTTAAACAAATACAAAAAGAAGTGGATCTTCCCATTTCTTCCAAACTTTTGCATCATTTTTAACGCAATTTAATGTGAGATTCTAGACAAGCCTTTATCACACCCTAATTTCTCAAATACTTATATGAATAATTTTTATGTTATGGTTCTTCCTAGCTGAAAGACAAAAAAATGATTTTTTCTTAAAGATTATACTTATTTATTCATGAGAGACACACAGAGAGAGAGAGAGGGAGAGAGAGAGAGAAGAGAGAGAGAGAGAGAGAGGCAGAGACACAGGCAGAGGGAGAAACAGGCTCTGTGCAGGGAGCCCAACGTGGGACTCGATCCCAGATCTCCAGGATCAGGCCATGGGCTGAAGGCGGCGCTAAACCACTGAGCCACTGGGGCTGCCCAAAAAACTGATTTTTATACAAATCATGTCATTCACCATTCCTTATTTCAAATAACACATTGGATTCAATGCTCTTACAGTTTTCAAGTATGGAATTTACAGTAGGCACATGTTATCACCTTACAATTAAGGAGTACTTATTTGAGAAAATATCACATATACAGGAAGAAATACTTGATTAAAAAATAATCCTGCTGCTAAATAGGTTTGATCACTAGTGGCCTACATGGCAGACGGTTTTCATATGTTACAAGTATATGAAAATTTGGGGTACTGAGTAAAACATTAAAGTTTTCAGTATTACAAAGTAAATATAAGTTCAGTAAATATTAGATTGAAAAAATCTGCATCAAGAACAAATAATAAAGGCATATAAAGAGCTAAATTGATAAAAATGTATTTCAGGTACTATGTGAATGTAGATATAGACATATGAAAGACTTTTAACTTTAGAAAGTTATGTTATTAACATTATCAATGTGTTTAATTGAATGTAATAGCCATATGAATGAGATTTAGAATGTTAATAAAAATTAAAGCATACATCTTATTGTAATTGTTCATCTGTTACAATTACTTGCAGTTGTTCTTCTCAGCTCTTCTCAGAGAAGAAAACTATGTAACGTGATCTAGTTAGTAGGATATAAATATCTACAGAAAGCTGGAGTTTTAATGTGACTTTGTATTTATTCCATGTTCCTTTCTGATCTCTAGATTCTTTATCTGCACTGTGGAAATGACTGAGATACTTAAGAAAGTATTTAGTACATAGTTCATCTTGAGTCACTTTCTGGTAACAGAATACAGACTTTGAGGAGTTATAATGCAAACAAAGGATGTCAGTTTCTATGTTGTGAAATACTCAAATAAAAATACATGGATTCTTTAATATCTTCAAACTTAGTCTGATAACCAAGATTAATGACAAAAATTAATGTGGAGGAAGGCTGGTGTGGTGTAGTTGGTTAAGTGTCCGACTCTCGGTTTCAGCTCAGGTCTGATCTCAGGGTTGTGGGATCAAGCCCCACATGGGCTCTGCACATAGTGTGGAGTCTGCTTGAGATTCTCCTTCTCCTTCTGCCCCTCCCACTCATGCTTTCTCTCTTTCTCTCTAAAAATAAATAAATAGATATTTTTAAAAATCAATGTGAAAAAAATTCATCTATTTCTAAGATGAATTGTGTCATCACTACTGACTGTATAATTAGTGTGAAATGCTGTACTTTAGCTTTTTTTAAAAAGATTTTATTTATTTATTCATCAGAGACACACAGTAAGAGGGGCAGAGACACAGGCAGAGGGAGAAGCAGGCTCCCTGCAGGGAGCCCAATGTGGGACTCCATCCCAGGACCCTGGGATCATGCCCTGTGCCAAAGGCAGACACTCAAACACTGAGCTACCCAGGTGCCCCACCTAACTGTCTTTAAGGGAAAATAATATGATATAGGTATGGCTTTTGACTTAAAATTTGAATGTTTGTTTTCCCGTGTGCTATGTGGATTATCTTTGATTGTCAAAGGTAATTGAGGTGAACAGATTTGTGAGTTTAAGATGGAAGTTTCACCTGGTTTGGAATAACTTGGAAATCACTGCCTCATACTTTAAAATATTACATCCTTCAGGAGGACCTGCCTGTTATAGATGAATGATGTATTTGAAGCTTTGCATACAATGATCTAGAAACTTTAGGGGGGAAACACTTATATCACTCTTCTGTGTGATATACTTCAAGTATTTATAGCAAACTCCAGTTATTGATGTTGCAAATTGGTTCTAAAAGTGTCTCTTCACTTTTTCAAATTGATGAAGCACTCAAGTCTCAGGTTCTTGAAAATTATTTGAAAGAAAACTCAGCTCTCATCCATTTTGTCTGCAGGATGAATTAAGGCGAATTCCTTTGATTTAGTTTTCAAGGGTAACTTCTAGAAAAATACTTTGGAAAATTGTAATGTATATTATCTCTTCACTTACTTCAAAGAAGTGAGTAGATTATGTGGATCATTATGTCTTTACTTCCATCTGTACACAGTGATGAAGCTCATTCCTCCATTTCTAGCTATGAAGCCAAAGCACTTTAAAAAGCTAGAAGTATGAATGCCCAGGGCCTCAGTTGTGCCTCATTTTCTATGTTATTGTATTGGTCAGCCAATGTCAAGCAACGTGACGCACCTAAGGATTAGTATCAGATGAACAAAGTAAACAAATACTGAGAATTAAATCTATTAATATTTGTAACGTAAGCATTTCTTACCTTAGCTGAATTTTAATGATTATATATAATTTATTTGAAGATTTAAGTGGCATGAAGGAAATAACATAAAACACTACTCATTTAATTTTTAACAGGGAAAACTATTAACAATGAGTTTTGTCTTCAATGTTGAGAGGACACTCTAAGCAAGTTTTGTCTAAATTTATATTCTATCTCCCCTTTCTTGGCTCAAGTCTAGATACTTGCCTTCTCTCCAATAATTCACTCTCTTTTCCTTACATTTTGATTTCTCTGCAATTCCATTTCTCTTTAATTTCCTCTTCTAGTCACCTAACATTTTCTATTATCCTTCACATTCATTCAGTGGTCCTTTAATTGCCATTTATAATATAAGCCTGTCAGGAAATTGAGGAAAGTAGTAACTTTTACAATCTATAAAAGCCTCTGATCTTACTGAGTTACATCTGAGATAAGTTTTCTCTTGTTATGAGAATGAATATAACTTGTCTCTCTTGTCGAAAGTATTTCTCTTAAAAAGAAATTAATTTTATCTTGGTACAAGCTAGCATTTAGAAAATGAATTATTTCCTATCTATTGTGATATATTAGAATATATACATAAAATACAGAAAATGAATAGAAGGTATATATTTGTGTATATGCATATATCATAAATATTTTATATACACACTTTCATGGGTGTACAAAGTGTTTACAATAACATATCTTTGAACACAATATTCAAATATATCATTTAGTATTCATTATTAGTTTGCTACCTCTAAATTGTATTCTGTCCAGAAAGATGAAATCTTTATGAATAACTGATGAACAGTGGAATTTATCAAAAGCAATACATGCGTTATTTATTGAGAATGGAAGCATAATTAATGGATGAATTTGATGTTTAATTCATCAAAAACTTTTATTCACAAAATAAGGAATAGCATATAATGACATATAAATACAAATTATTTATATATATGTATATATATAACATAAAAAGCACTATAAAATATGCCAGTTCTTTGTCAAATATGTACATTGACAACTGAAGAACTGAAACAAAATGAACATCTTTCATTTTGATTAAATCTAATTCAGTATGAATTTGTCTCAGATTGATTGTGAGTATTGCATTTTACAAGACTTTATCAGGGAGTCTGTTGCATCTCACTAGCCTGCTACCATTGACGCTAAGAAATTTCAATGAGCTCGAACATGAAGCATCAAGATTCCTGTTTTTACCCCCCACATACCTTGGGGTCTCTTCTATAAAATAGCTGTTACCTGCCACACCCAATATCACTGCTATTATGAACAAATGCAGTGTTAGGCATGAAAAAAAACTATATATGAACTAGGGAAATACATAAATTGCATTGTTATTAAGCAAGTTCAAAAATGGATATTGCAGACACAAATCCTTTAGCTGATACAACATGAGCAATAATCAATTCAGAATTGACTGTGACTCTAACCAGATGGTATGATATTTTGTTCAGAAGCACTGAATATTACATTTTTTATATTCTTAAATTTAAATTGCTTGAAAAAAGATATCCTTGCAAATAAATTATCTTTAGCATTATTATTCCTTGAAAACTGTGCACACCTATGAAAGAAATTAGAATTCCACTTAGAAAACAGCACCATGTATTCCATACCTGTCAACACCTTTAACTGCTGTGATCTGTGAAAGCTAAGAAACTAACATAACTGTTGAAAATAGAAATTATTTGAAGCTCAGTTCAAATCATCAGACTGGGTTTCTTCTAACACATATTTGACCCTTGTGTAATATTTCTCCTTTTCTGACTTTGGAGAATGTGCATTTTAGTCCACTTCTCACGTAGCCCATTTGGGCTTAATAATCGGACATAAAGTCATGTATTTTTATTGTCATTTAGAAAACAATATTAGCCTCCCTGTAATAAAAGACTATCAGCTCCTGGCAGAGCAGTAACACCCCAGACTTCAGGTTCGAAAGTGAACATGTAACTTAAAAAAAAAAAAAAAAAAAAAAAAGAAAGTGAACATGCTGGTTGGGTCTAAGATATCCTGCCCTGGTATCACATATATTTTACAAAGTATACCCACTTTTATGGATTAGGTGACAGTAAATACATGAATAAAAACATAAATGAAATATATATTTTCATATATACGGCTGATATTACTTTAAAAAATATATGTTAATACCTTTAAAATTTGATCTCTGGTTGATATCCAAATATGCACTGAATATATAAAAGGATACACTTTTTTTTTTGACAATGCCAACACCCACTTTCTTCAAAAGCATAATTTTCACTGAATACATTGAAAATAGAAAATAAAATAATGTGATTTTTGAAGCATTGAAAACTTTTATATATTTGCATGTAATACTATATGGATAAAGCCTCTCGGGAGCCTAGAAGAATCACTTTCATCATCTATATATTTATTATTAAAATGCTCAGTTGAGACATTTTGTTAAGACACAAATATTTCATAAATTAAAAAGCCACCATTTTGCCTAATGGAATCTTCTTTACCTAAGTTTTCCAACACAGTATCATAACTTATGTATGAGTCCTTGCTCATGTACATTATCTTTTCATATCGAGGATTTTATCAAAAATATATTTAAAAACTTATATAGCTATATGTTCTTCACAGTATGTTCTCAATAATGAAGAGTTCTAAATGCAGTTTAGAAATTAAGTTCGCTTTTATAGGTATAATTCCACTAGTTTTTAGCTATCTATTATTAAAAACCAAATATATGGCATGAACTTTTGAAAATAAATAAGAAGAAACATGCTTTCTAATACTATTTCATGGTCTCTAAATGTGGTTAAATCATCTTTTGATTTTACTGAAAATTGAGAAGATAGGAATAACTCAATACATATGAAGAAACACATATCTAAAAATATAGATCTAGAATCTAGAATTATATTTCCATATCTCTGTATCAGCTATCAATTTTTTTCATTTAAACTTTCGATCTTTACTTTTGTGACTTGCAGCAGATCCAAAGGCAGCAAGATGTCTAAATAGTAAAAACATCTTCTTAATATAAACATGATAGGGACGCCAGGGTGGCTCAGGCATTGAGGGTCTGCCTTCGGCTCAGGGCATGATCCTGGAGTCCTGGGATCGAGCCCCACGTCGGGCTCCCTGCGAGAAGCCTGCTTCTCCCTCTGCCTGCGTCTCTGTCTCTCTCTCTCTCTCTCTCTCTGTCTCATGGATAAATAAATAAAATCTTTAAAAAAATATAAGCATGATAATAGGGATTACCTGAATAATCTATTAATGGCTAAGTACAGTGAATGGGGCCCGGTTATTGCTTATTAGAACGAACTATTTTAATATTAATACAATTATTGACTTATTACTCCACTTTTAAGCTTAGATGTTTTGTCTCATCATTGACTAATTGTAATAAACTAAGAAAATTGTATTTGCATTCTTCCATTATTTCAACATTATAATTTCCAAGTGTGAATTTGACATTATATTCAGTCTTATTACTAAAAATTTTAAGAATATGTAATTATAGAACACCTCTGGGATATAGTACTGTCTCTGTTAATAAATCTCTTTCATGAGTAGAAACAGAAAATATTGTTTTAATAATATATTCTCTCTAATCTTAAGGAAAAAAATAATTTGTAAATAATGGTTTTCAAAAATAATAATTGTTTTTAAAAAAATACCAAGTATCAGTTACTCGTGTATTACCTCAGTTTCTTTGGAGAAATGTGTTTTTGTAATATGAAAACTTTTTTTTCTTTCTTTGTAATACCTAGAATTGTTATATTGAATCTATTACTACATATAATGCTATCAACTTCAATTTTTTTTTCATCTCAATGAAAAATGCTCATTTCTAAAATTATTTCGGTACCACCTTTTGGTGGTAGAAATAAATCAAAATACAAAATCCCATGCCAAATTCTGCAATAATTCATGATGTGGAAATATAATTACTGTATCATCCAGAGTGAAATACTGTGTATTTAGCTTTATAATGTACAAGATCTACATATCTATAGGTGTGATTCTACAAATGATATTTTTCATGAACATGTATAATATTAAACAAAATATTTTCTGTCATAAATTTGATGACATGTACAGCAATTTTCCCATAATACTTCAAACTATATTTGCATTTATGTGGAAGGGAAGAGATTTGTATATTCAGGAAACCATAAACAAAAGAAGATAAGTTTTCAAGATAAACATATATACTTCTAAGTAGGGAAAGAATAAAAGAAGCATACATTTAAGGAGTAAAATATATCTTGAGAAACTCATTTTTTTCTTGCCCCTATCATGTATTTCTCTATAGTTATCTTAGAATAGTAATCATAAATATATAAAAAAAAACACTTTTATTAATGCTCTGTTTGGGTTTGGGTATTTATTTTATAAACTTTTTCTTCTCACCTTCTGTCTCCATTGATTTCTCCCATTTCTTACCTGTTCCTGGGCTTTCTGTTTTCTTTCTTTTTATTTTTATTTTTATTTATTTATTTGAGAGAGAGAAAATGAGAGACTACAAGTGGATGGGGAGATAGTTATGGGGAGAAGCAGGCTCCCAGCTGAGCAGGGAGCCCAGTGTGGGCTGGAACTCGGGACCTGGGTTCATGACCTGAGCAAAAGGCAGATGCTTAACAAGTGAGCCACCTGGGTGCCCCTATTCTGGGATTTCTTTCTTCCTTTCTCTGTGTCTTAAAATGTGATTTAATTGTATCTTGAGGGAAAATCGGTTTTTGCAGCAATATATCTCCCATTTCATTGTGAAAATCAATTTGAAAGTGTAGCATATTATGTTAGAGTTTCCTTTATGGTTATTTTACATAAAATTCCTACTAATATTCTCCAGATATTGAAAGGGTGTCGTTACTAAGACAGTATTCAGAAATGCAATTAGAAACTTTTAATCATTCTATCATATTTTGTCAACTGCTAGAAAAAAAGAATCTAATGCATAGGGATCAGGAAAAAGTGATCATATTGGACTTTATTTGGAGATTGAGCTAATGTATTTTATTAGTTTGCTAGGGTTACCAAAACAAAGTACTACAGAATAGCTGGCTTAAACAACAGAAATCTACTTTTCTACAGTTCTGGTGGTTGGAAATCCCAGAGCAAGGTGTCCATAGCTTTGGTTTGAAGATGGCTGCTTTCTCTCAATGTCCTCACATGTTTTGGCGTTGTTTTTGTGCTAATCTCAGCTTCTTTTAACATTAATCATACTGGGTTGGCATCTACCCATTTGACCTCCTTTTATGTTATTAGCTGTTTAAAGGCCTTATCTTCAAGGGGCTTAGGGCTTCGATGTATGAATTTTGAAGGGAAACCATTCAGCCTATAATATTTACATTTCTAAATATAAACAGGTATTACCCAAACTTAGCTACTATGGTTATAAATATATATTGATTATTTAAAACTGTGATATCAGGTAGTGGAAAACATATCTTAATAATAGATTTATCATTGATTTCTGTCAGTTTTTCTGATATATATGAAATGTTCAGTAAGTTATGGTTGAATATATGGCTGAGTAGTGGAATACATGTATGAATGAATGAATGAATGAATGATCATGAGTCAACAAATACAACATGCAGAAATTATATGAATTTTAGAACATTATTACAATAAGTGAACTGATAAGTATACTAATAGTATACTATTAAGTCTACCAATAAATGTTAGGAGTATTGTAACCTTTCTACTAATAAAAACCTGGTTCAAATGTATTCCCTTCAGGAATCTAAGTGAGTCCTGCTCTGATTATTATACTATACTGCACTAGCTTAGCACTTGTGAATTGAGCTTGATCCATATGTTTGCTCACATCTGTTGGTATACTACTTAAAGTAATACTGAAATCTAAATGTGGTTATATTTTGTCTGTGAAATTAATTTGTATGATCATCAAGGCCAGAGGCTGCACTTTTTATTTCCCCCATATAACACCTAAATAGGTTTTCTATACACAGTGGTAACACAATAAATTTTGTGCTAAGTAATATATCACCCACTCATGAGTCTCCAGTTGATATTTTTTGTCTTTTGCTGCCTGCAAGTTGAAGTGTACATTTCAATTAGAGCTCCACTTACTGAAAAGACAGATTTGTCACAGAAACCAGAGTAAGCAATTTGTCATGTGGTTTTCATGAAGCCATAAAACAGTGTTTCAAACTTAAAGTGATATTTGGGGATTACTATGCCATATCCTGAAATTCATAAAATGAAATATACGTATGCATAACGGATGAAGTGCATTTCAAAAATGAAAATTATTGCAGTACACAGAGTTTGTAAATCAATTTGTGAAGCACTTCAGGATGAAAGGCACTATACAATAAATATAGGTTGTGCAAGGATGCATATTTGTTGCATAAATACAAGCTTCTCTGCTTGAAAGTTTTTTAACCCCAGAACAATCTCCAAGACAAATTTTAAAACCTTTTTCCTTTGATGTAATTTGAACACATTTTTTTGAAAGAAAATAATCCTTGTTATGACAGACACTGATTTCCTCCTAACTTTTACTTCTGGTTTCACGTCACATAACCATGATTTAACTCAACTAGGATCTTTATACTCATGGTTTCTTCCTTCCTTCCTTCCTTCCTTCCTTCCTTCCTTCCTTCCTTCCTTCCTTCCTTCCTTCCTTTTTCTTTCTTTCTTTCTTTCTTTCTTTCTTTCTTTCTTTCTTTCTTTCTTTCTTTCTTTTCTTTCTTTCTTTCTTTCTTTCTTTCTTTCTTTCTTTTTCTTTCTTTCTTTCTTCTTCTTCTTTTTTTAAAAGATTTTATTTATCTATTTATGAGTGACACAGAGAGAGGCAGAGACATAGTCAGAGGGAGAAGCAGGCTCCTTGAGGGGAGCCTGATGTGGGAATCAATCCCAGGACCCCGGGATCATGTCCTAAGCAAAAGGCAGGTGCTCAACCACTGAGCCATCAAGGCATTCTCCAGAGTTTCTTCTTATCAAGTACCGGTTTTTATTTTCTGACTTGTCATTTAGACTTCCATAGTTGGCCTCACCTCAACAAGCATTTTTTTTGTTATCAATGTTACACATGTAAAGAAGGCAAAGTGCATATGTAACACACATTTATCAAAATCTAAATGTTAAAAATAACTCTTTATGTTTAGAATTACACATTTATATTTAAAAGTACAAACATTTCTTAGCAATGATTTCTCCAGAAATTGGCTATATTCATAAAGAAATACTGAATGATATAATGTGCAATATTTCAAGTATCTAAATAGTGCTTACTCAGTAAAATGCTCCATTAGAGTGTTTAGAGACTACTAACAAAATACTTACATCGGATACAATGTGAAGCATAATATACATGCTATTTTTCCAATGAAATGACCAAATATTTATAAAAGTTAACATGAAAATACAGCAGAACCCATATACACACTAATTTTTAACCCATTTTAATACAGTTTTATTTCCCTTACAATGATTTTTATATGTGTATATATTTGTTAAATATTTTTCAAGTGATATATATCCTTTGTGATTCGTTCTTTTACCTACAGATTATATAGAAATATGTTGTATAATATCAATATATTTGTAGCTTTTCTGGGTATATTTTTGTTATCAATTTGTAGTTTAATTCTGATATGGTCATATATAATGCTCTATGTAATTTCAAACCTTTTAAATTAAATGAGACTTGTTTAATGGTCCATCAATAACATGACCCATCTGGGACATCTAGGTGGCTCAGTGGTTGAGTGTCTGTCTTTGGCTCAGGGCATGATCCTGGGATTCCAGGATCAAGTCCTACATCGGGCTCCCTATTAGGAGCCTGCTTCTCCCTCTGCCTATGTCTCTGCCCTCTCTCTCTATCATGAATAAATAAATAAAATCTTAAAAAAAAAAAGAAAAAATAATATGGCCTATCTTTGGGCATTTAGAATATAAAGTAGAAAAAAATATGTATTCTTTTTTCTTGCAGAATTCTAAAAATACCAAATGGTCAATATTATTAATAATGTAATAATGCCTAATAATTATAATAATAATTAGTACTTATAATTATATCCTCCACAAATATATTGATTAAATTTGTTTAGGTTTTATAAGATGCTTCAGATCTATTTAGACTATGGAATTCTCTATTGCTCTTTTTAATTTTATCAATTTTTGTTTCATATGTTTGGGAACTTATTATTCATTGTTTATCTATTTATGACTGTAAGCTCTACTGATAGGCTCCTCTATCATTATTGCATGCCCTCCTTTTTTGTGGTAATTCCTTGATATCTATTATAATTGGAGGTAATATAGTTACCTTGACTTTCTCATGCTTATGGTTTACATGGCATAATTTTTTTCTGTCTAATTAGTTTAAACTTAATTGTGTACTTATATTTGAAGTGTATTTTTGGGCAGCCCAGGTGGCTCAGTGGTTTAGCATCACCTTCAGCCCAGAGCGTGATCCTGGAGACCCAGGATCGAGTCCCACGTCTGGCTCCCTGCATGGAGCCTGCTTCTCCCTCTGCCTGTGTCTCTGTCTCTGTCTCTCTCTGTGTGTCTCTCATGAATAAATAAATAAGATCTTTTTAAAAAAATGTATTTTTAGTAGAAAGCTCTTGTTGGATCTTGTTTATTCATCCATGATGATTAGCTCTGCTTTTTTACTATATAGGCCATTAACGTTTAGTGTAATTGTTATTATTCGATTTCATTCTCTCGTGTTGATGTTTATTTTCTGTCAGTATACATTTTTGTTTGTTGGTTTGTTTTCCCTTTCCTGCATTCTTTTGGACTATTTTCTTAGAATTCCATTTGCAATCATTAACCGGAGTTTTGGTTATGCTTCTTATCATTAAATTTTTAGTGGCTACTGTAGAGATTACAATACACATATTTATATTCATGATGAATTTGAAGTTAATATTCTACCCTTCCACTTAAACATGGGAAAACCTGCAATCTTATAAGTTTTCTAAATGCACCAAGCTTTATAACTATAAAATGTATTACTTCTACATACATTGTAAGCATACAAATCAATATTATTATGTTTGCTTAAAAAAGTAATATGCATTTTAATCAAGTTTGAGGAAAATATATTTTATATTTATCTGTATATTTGCCATTTCCAATATTTATGTATTTTTGGAAATCTTAGTAACCCTTGGTATTATTTTTCCTTCAGCATGAAGAACCTTCTTTGGCATGTTTTTTTAATGCAAATCTGCTATTGAAAAACTGACTTTCTCTTATCTGAAATGTATTTATTACTCCTTTATTTTGAGAGATACTCACCTTGAGTGTATGGATATATAATTGTGGATTGATTTTTTTGTCTTGTTTTGGTTTTTAGTTTTGGTATTTTGTTTGTTTTGTTTTTTTGCATTTTAAGTATGATGTGCCTTCTGGCCTCTAGTGTTTCTGATGAGTAGTACCTGATCTAAGACATTCTTTTCTTCCAGATTGTTTTGTCATTGGTTGCCTTCAAAGTTATCTCTTTATTTTTGGTTTACAACAGTTTAACTATGATGTATCCATGTGTGACTTCTCCATATTTATTATATTTGGATTTAATTGATTTTTATTAAAATATTATTAAAGCTGGTTAAGATAGGTGATTAACTTAAGTGTAATTAATTTTGAGTGGTAGCTTATATTAAGATTACTCTACTATTTCTAGTAGAAATTGGGTCAATTTCTAGAATTTGACTAGGGTCAAATTGACTAGGGTCAAATTCTAGTCTGCTTTAGAAATGCCTGGAAAAGAAAAAAACAATTTACGTATTCAAATACAACCAGGTGCACTGACTTTCAGCATGTGCTCAGCACACATATAGTGACTGCCCACCAAATGAAGAAAGCATGCTCATCAGGAGAGCTATAGTGATGAATGAGACTGCAAAGGTTTCTCCTCAGAGTATATGCAGTATATTCCAGAATGCAGATTCTTATAATTCAATCATTATATTGCTGTGAAAAGAGAAATACAAAATGCTTCATGTGTACATCTGTCAAAAATAGAGCTATGACTCAGGAGGAGACAGGTAGTCAAAGTTAGCTGTCCTGAAATAAATTGCAGTGAAGACAACATTTTTGCTAATTTGGATATTATTTGGTGAACACATAAAATCAGTGTTGAAGATCTCTGGATATTCATAACATGGTGAAAGCAATGCTTAGATGCTGAAGTAAATAATGTTTTTCCTTAAAATAATAATAATATTTAATTCCAGTAGAGAAAGGGAAACAAGCAAAGCTGACAAGAGATCAGGTAAATTCAGAAAAGCAAAAATCATAAAGAAACTGGAAGCTCATGATACCAATTCAGATTTCCACTTAATAAAACTGAAAAGTCATCTATAGATATCAGGCCTGATTAAATTTGTATTTTCATAAGATCTAATTTGTTGAAGAATGTGTTGGAAGGAGGTAAGGATAGATATAGGGAAAAAATGAAACTATTGTGGTATTCGTGGAGGAACTAGGGTGTCTCTACTATGGGTGGGGGAAAATGGACTGCTTCAAGAAAAAAATTAAAAGGTAAAGTTAAAATTTTGAAAGTCATTAGCTATTGGAATGGCACATATAGTGACAGGAAAAAAAGATACAAAGGCATATTCTCTTGTATGACTGGATTTTACAGCTATGTATGTTGCTGCTCCTTAGTAAAATAAGTAATGCTGGAGTAGGACCAATCTCTGGTTCATTATGGACCGTTTGAATTTAAAGTGTCTGCATGACATGCAAGAGATTTGAAGCATCAAGTTCTATATTTTGGGAGTACAGGCACAAAGCATAGTCCGATACTGTCAGGCTAGAGATGAATGATAAATGTGTTTAATGTTTGTTTCCTATTCTTGTAGAGTTAATTGCTACTGTTGACAACTCAATACATTTTTTGTTAGGGATAAATCCTATAAGTGACAAATAGTGTAAAAATTATCCTATTATTTCCATTTTTTCATCATTTACTGAGCTCCAATTCACTGTAACATCAACTACCTAAATCTTAGCCCAACAAAACCAAGCTTGAAAAGCAAAAGAATTAAAATAGGATATATTGAATCCCAGTCCCTATTTTTATTACAAGGTTACTGTGATAATGCAAAGATGAAGAAAGTATGTGGAATGCCTTATGAATATCTAAAGAGAGCCATTACCTCTCTTTGAATTGATTATGGAAATATCAAGAATGAGGTAGCATTTAAAATAGCTCATGAAAAATTAGTAAGACTCCTATACATAGAAATAGAGATGAAGCAAAACACCAGGCAGGCATTCAAGAACCAGAACTGTGATGTAAAGTGGAGGAAGATATGATTCTTGTACAGTATATATTCCATTCTGAGTGTAAGTATATAGAGAGAAGCAAAAGGAAAAATCTCTTATATAGTAATTCCTGAGTATGGAAGACCATGCAAGCTAGGCTGGGGAGTTGCCAGTGTACCAAGTTGTGGTTGGTCTGGAAAGTACTCATTACAGGTGTCTGATGAGGGAGTAAGGGTTTCACAGGAATATGGGAGGGACTGTGGCAGAAATTTGCAAAGTGTAGGTAGAATTACCAGAGAAATATCACTAACATTCCAGCTCCAAACATCAATGCAGGTGGAAAAGCCAGAGAGTACAGGAGAGTACCAGCGGGTCCTCATGGGAACCAGTTGTGACAGCAAAGTGGAGTATGGGTGAGCTTTAGTCAAATTTGCCTCAACTATGCCAAGAGCTCATGGAGCAGTGAGTAGAGAGCTGTGTGTAATTCAGAAGAACATTCAAGAATATTTCCTCTTCTTCACTTCCATCTTCCATATTCCATATGAGCTTCTCTTCTTGCAAACCACAGGGGAATAGGATTTTGAAAAGCACGACCAGTCACATACTAGGGTTCTAGTGTCACACCGACAAAAATCAGTCCTCCCTCAAACCAGTCATAATATGAATGAGACACTTTGAAGGTTATGTGTATCAGAGCAAAATGAATAAGCAGAACTTCAGAACAGCTAATGTATTGGTACATTTCAGCGTTATTTGGGATGCAGAGAACATAGAATAAAAAATAATTTTCACCTCTAAAGGAGGGGGAAACGAAAAAAAGGGGTAAATAGGAAAACTGTAACAGAGTAGTCAAAGACATTTAGTAGGAAGTATAGGAAATATATATCATACACACTTTTTCTTTCACATCCTATTTCTTATCAGATGTTTCATTTCTGTCAAGTTTAAAAGAACTATTGGCTGTTGAACTATTTATGCTATCAATACAATAAGTTTCTGAAAGCATTTGGGACATAACTGGTAGCAGTCATCAATACTGTTTAACAAATATTTACAGCTCTGTTCCCCAGCCTAATGGAGAAATTGAACTCTCCAGCACTCTTTAGAGTTTGTGGCAATCATGGGAATTGCTTTGGTCAATGCCATGTAAATAAAAATGTGCTCCTAACATGCCAGAACTTGAAGGACCAGGGTGCATTTTACCATATTCTCTTTCCACTGCTGTGGTGATACAGGAATCCCTCTGTTCACCAACAAGGGACATGGAACATGAGCAAGATAAAAATTTTCCTTATGCTGTGTTACTAAGATTAGCAGTTGTTTGATTCTACAGTGAAAGTTAGCCTCTCCCAACTAATACAATGATATTGTTAAGCACGTGGCCATTAGAACAAGATTAACATGAATTTAGAACCTTTCTACACACATTTTCATGTGTGTGACTATAAGGAATTTGTGTAAACTCTGAATATCTGTTTTCTAAGAAGTCTTATTATTGGATGGAGATAATCCACACAAAACACCAAATGTGGAAGGTGTTCAATAAATTGTACCTGTTGTTAGAATTTGGTCTACAGCATAGAATTGAACTAATTCATCCAACAAAATTGGCTAGTATGTAGGAGAAAACGATACATACTTCTATGAACAGTGATATATTCTTTAGAAATCTGAAACGGGTCTAAGAAATTTTTAAAAAGACCTATTGTTTCCCTGGAGATTTGGTTTTCCAAAAACAAAGGTTAGCATTCTCTTCATTTATATTCACTTTTCAAGTAAACAATGGAAATTAAATGAAACAAAGTATAATAACTGTTTTCTCTACTAAAGTTGATACTAGTGTCCAGGGTGAGCAGTACTTCATGAATAACACATTGAATCATTAGCATATCAAAGAAGATTTCCTTCTGCTGTATTTCACCAACTGTCTGAGGTCTTTGATTTGAACTAAACGACATTTGGGCATGCTGTTACTTCACAAAGGATTAGCTAATGTACAGAACCTAATCTCCTATCATTTGGGACATTTTGTATTAATTCAGATACTTAGAAAACAAGTGCAGAAGTGAATGCTTTGCGAGAAATACTGCAGCTCCAATCTGTTTCTCTCATCCTTAAAATACGGACTTTTATTATGACCCACTTTAGATGAGGGATTTTTTTTTTTGTCACAAACAATTTCATGGCTAGATACACATTTTGTTCAAAATTACATGGGAAATCAAGAAAGAGACACATTCCATGTAGAAAATTCTGCCAAGAAAAATAACACTGGGGAATGTGAGCCTAAGTCACTAATGCCTAAAGAAGTATTCATTTGTTCTTTTGTTCAGCCAACAGACTGCATTCCAACATCTGGGGATATGCTGATGCACAGGACACTGTACCTCCCCAGAGTTGTCTCATATGCTTTTTGAATATGACAGGTAAATAATTTACTAAAACACTATTGGACATGTGCGGCTGAGACAGGTGGCATAGGACATGGTACTCAGACAAAAATGGCAGACTGAGTTTTCTAAAGATGGCTTTACAGACAATTTACCCTTTAGACTGGATCTTACATTAAGGCAGGAAAAAAAAAAGGGATGAAAAAAAGTGATGTGAGAGAGAAAAAGAGGTGAGGGGAAAGAGAGACAGAGGTGCATTTTGGGACAGAGGAGTAGTAAATGAAATGTACACTTATGTAAAGAAGAAAACATAGGATATACTGAAAATTACACAATATCTATTTTAGTTGAAAAGTTAGGTGCATTTGTTTGAATCAGATAAGAGAAGACAAAAAAGTCTAATTGGAGGGCTGGACCAAAATTTATCTCGGATTCAATGCCAAGAATGGAATTTTTAATTCTGTGAGCAATGAAGTAGCAATAAAACTTCCAAGTGTTAAAAATGAGAGTAGATAGGAATTTTAGAAAGATCATCTTGTATGGGAGCTAGCAAGATTATTTGTGCAACATGTAATAACTGGAAATCATTTCTAGTCTCCAGAAAAAGGACAAAAATTTAAAATTTTCTAATCAATTAATTTCTAGTTTAATTAAATTTTACAATTAATCTGTGAATAAATATTCATTGCAAAGAGATTGGAATTGGTGTATTTAAAACAGTATTGAGTATTTACAGTGAAAATAACTTGTAAAAGGTATTTTCCCATTCCTAGAATCTGAAATGAAAACATTATACAAAATGTATAAATGACTGCTAATGTTTGAAGTCAGGTTAAAATTAAATGGACATGTAATATGAAAAACTTTAATCTAGAGCATAATTTCTGGATAATTTTTTTAAATGGTTGAGATTTCATTAGAATCTTGAGTTGAAACATATAATATTTATATATTACATAGTAATTTATTTTATTATATCCCAGTTTTTAAAAATTATCAAAATATAAGAGAAATGTTCTGTATCTTACTCAGAATTGTGTTAATATGAATGTAAAATACAAATCTATCAAATTATATACTTTAGGTTTGAATATTTTGTTTTGTATGAGTCACATATCAATAAACATAAAAATACACAAAGGAAAAAATAAATGCAATGAGACCTAAAAAATAGAACAAGAAGAGTGAAATAAATACATGCAAGTAAAGAACTCTCACCCATTAATGGAGAAACACATAAGCTTAGTAATAATTGTCTTTTTAAAATCTTTCTTTGCTATATTTTACACATGCATATTTGAAAAAAAGATCATCAATCTGCTACTTGTTCAAAAAAAAAAAAAAACAGGAAAAGAATAAAAGGAAGGAGAGATTGAGTCTTCCATAGCTGATAGATAAGACTCTGTACCTTGCACATGTGGAATAGAGTTGAATGAAAGATATTAAAAGAAGAAAGAAGGTAGAGGAAGAATAACATAATTAAAGGAACATGCCACTGAGGTTGTACTCGGTGACAGGGAAAAAGGAAAATTGATCCAGCACAAGGCTGAAAGTAGAGAAGGTAAGAATGCAGAGAACAGCACTGACCTGATGATAGTGTAGTTAGGAATTCCACAAGATGGCACTTAGCAGGTGCAGGAGGTGGGGAGGGAGAGGGATAGGAAGAGGGAGACCAGGGGGTGGGGAGGAAAGGAGCCCTTTATTCAGTGAAAAGAGGGCTTCATATAAGTGTTTTGACAAACAGAATATATGATGCTATTCCAACTTAATGAGACTAATTTAATGCAAGCGATTACCATAGCCAATTAGAAGTGGGAATTAAAGGAAGATAGTTGTTTTTTTTTAATGACCATTAGCAAGGAGATAAGACAGTGATATTACCTCTATCCATGCCTTCACATCTTGCACAGTCTATATGTGAGATAGGTTATAAACTAGCAGATTGAAGGTCTTTTATGTTTAATTTATGTGCGAGAATAAGTAGATAAGTAATAAGCTGTCTCAAAACATGTGGTTCATCCCAGAATAATAAAAATGAGCATCATTATAGTGACAATAAAAACGACACTAATAAGAAGACCACTTATTTCATGATGGCTCCATGTCCCCAAGACTCTTCTAAATACCGTAATGGATTTTTTACATCTAATCCTCAAAATAATCCTTTAAACTGGAGGCACTGAACAATTGTTTCTAGGGCCTGAATTACCGTCCCAGATGCTACAGTGGGCAGTTCATGGGAACTCAGAGGCACATAGATAGTTTCTGCCTTTGACACGTACTAAACGTCTTTCAGCTTAGTGGGATTTAAACAAGAGTGGCAAATCTAGCAGATAAAGGTCCAGCTTCCCATTCCACAAATGGAAGATTCTGGAAGGCCCAATGCAAGTTTGTTCTTTCGTTCGTTCGTTCGTTCCTTCCTTCCTTCCTTCCTTCTTTCTCTTTCTTCCTCCCTCTCTCCCCCATCCCTTTCTTTTTTCCAATGGGAGTTTCTTACAAAGAGATCTTATGAAATCAGACACGCTCTGCTTATAACATTTTCTATTGGTTGCTTTCTATTCCTTACTCCACTCTCCTTACTCCCTCCCTCACTTCTTAGGATCTTCTAAATAAAACTGACCAAAAAATCCACTTTAAGATTTTCTTGGGGGGTACACAAATTAGGACACAACTGTTCTCCAATTGTCCATATAGAAAACACAAGGTTCAGATAGTTAAAGTAATTTACCACAGTTTGCCCCATTGAAGAGTGGCAAATGAAATGCATTCAATAGCCTACCACAACTTGAGAAGGCCTGGGGGAGGCAATAGATGCAAAAGTGGAAACTTATTCCCATTGGTGTGGAATAATTAGGGGACACATTTGAATCTGACTGAAGATCTAGGCCACCACAGACAGGGTTGTTCCTCTTGGAATACTCACTGGGGGTGCGGTTGGGGGGGTTGTTCATCAAAGCTTAGCTCAAGTGAGTTTTCAGCAGAAAAGATTCTCTGTGAGTGTACACATAGTAAAAACATTATCAGAGCCAATATTTGAACCCAGATTTTTTTACAATAATCCATACTTTCAATCAATGAACACATTTATTGTCTTTCCTGGAAAGATCATGACTTACTCAGTTCTATAAATTTTTTAACTCCCATATATACAACTCTATAAACTCCCCCTGCCAATAAATTGTTATCAAAAAGAATTGTAGGGCAGCCTGGGTAGCTCAGCGGTTTAGCTCCTGCCTTTGGCCCAGAGAAGGATCCTGGAGTTCCAGGATCGAGTCCCACATTGGGCTTCCTGCATAGAGCTTGCTTCTCTCTCTGTCTGTGTCTCTGCCTCTCTCTCTCTCTCTGTGTGTGTCTCTCATGAATAAATAAATAAAATCTTTAAAAAAAATAAAAGAATTGTATAGGAAAACGCAGTATTTTGCAAAACTGTGAAAGACAAGTGTCTTGGTGCATTTATTGTCAAATATTCAAAAACCCCAAAATATTGTACACAGTGCATAGTGCCACTACTCCTGATGTAAAAGTGCTTGTCTTTGACGCTACTGAGCATGGCTTATTTTCTAGCAAAATCTTTAGATTTCTTCTAAGAAGTTTTCAATAGCAGTTACCACTATGTAAATAAACTTTAACAAAATAACTTTTATTTGTAAAGTTTATTCAATACTAAGGCTATTTAACGTCTCTGCTTAAAAGGGCCTGTAATCACTTTATGAAATACTGTGCTACAGAGAGCCTCTGAAGCCAACAGTTCCTGTTCATTTAATTACAGTTCTGTTAATTTAATCACCTCAGTAGGGGATGTGTTACGTGGTGGGTGATATTTTCTTCACACCATGAGATGCACATCCACAGTGCTCGTCTCTATTAACTTAATGAAGAAATTACAATTAGAAAAAGAGCTATGCATCGAACATTTATTTGAACACAGGCAGAAAAGTGATGGGAAGCAAGCATGTGTGATGAGAACCTATTGTCTCTGTAAACCTTTCTGGATTACAAAATCAGCAGCTGGTCTTTCAGTTATTGTTCAAGGACTTTCTTAAAGTTTTTAACATTCTGTGCACATAATCTGAAATCAATGCCTGAAAGATTTTTAAAACATCTATGCACAAATGCACTGTTACTTTAAGAGTTTTCAAAGGATATGAGATATACGTATGAAAGACAACTTTCCATATTCCTTTGTTTTTACAAAAAATGGTTGAGACTATGTTTAATGAATGAGTGACATCTGCCTAATTCCATTGTGCTTTGACTTTTTTTTTCTCTCTCTTTAGGAAAAAACCCCAAATCTAGTGTGTTCTTTCAAACGAGAGAAGTTATATGTTTATTCTTTGCAGCAGCCATTCTGAAATGCATCCCCGAAGGCAGATTTGCAATAATATGCAGATGTTAGTCAAACTCTACCCTAAAATGTTCATGCTAAACAATTGCATCAAAGCAGAACAGGGAGAAATACTAATTTTGATGTTTATGACAACTTTTCGAACACAAGTAATTTTTACTAGCAAACAGGAAGAGTTAACTCACACAGTTAAAGAGTAGATCAATTTGAATAAAGGGGTTAAGTGCAAGTTATTTAATAGACAGAGCCCACTGCAGGTTGACCCCAACATATTCCTTCAGAATATGAGTAGAGAGGAGGAAAATTCTCTCTCCTTGGGCTTGCCCTGTCACAACCTGCAGTCTCTCCACCCATGTTTCTCATGAAATGTAGTCCTTGGATTTTGGTACCAGTTTCTCATGAAATGTAGTCCTTGGATTTTGTGCCATCCTGATAATCTCTCCTGGTGACATGCACCTCACTGGGGCAGGAGGGGAGGTGTCCTCCTCTCTACTGCTTCCCAAGAATGGCTCTTGATAACTTGGGGAGAGATTGGGTGGGGCAACGCAGTGCAGGGTGGAATCCTGGGCCTGCTCCTGCGACCTTAGGGACGTGACTGCTGCTTCTCCTGTTCAGGTTGCTGCAGCAGGGGTCAGGTGAGTGCAGGCCATAGCTCCTAACGGGGGCCTATTTCTACTTTTATTTTTTATTTCTGGTCTGTGAAAAATCAGTATTTAATAAAGGGAACTGACTTTGGAAACCAAAAAAAAAAAAAAAAAGTCCTTCATGGACCCTGTACTCAGCTAGCTTCTCTGATCTCTGCTTCTACTGGAGCCTTAGTATGCCCTTATTACGAGTCTAAAAGTGTGAATAAAACTTCATTAAATGTCTTATTTTTCTATATTGTGAGTTCCTAGGAGGCAAGAATAGAGACTTTGTCAGCATTTTATACACTGAGTCAAATAAACTGTACTGAGCCTCAGGTATGTGAAAGGCAGACCTTACTTTATAATACAATAAAAGCATTTTATATGAGGAAATTAGCCTAAGTTTGCATTGATTTCAGGAAATTGCCCAACCTACAATCATCTAGGCTCTACTTGAATATTTTCTGTTAGAGAACTGAAGAGTATAATACAGTGTTCTCTTTTTTACACATTTTTATTTTAGAACCATTTTAAATTTACGGAAAAACTGCGAAGCTAATACAGACACTTCCCACATATTGAGCACTCAGTATCTCCCACCGTGAATATCTTACATGAATAGATTCCAGCTGTTACAATTAATGAAATAATATTAAAATATTATTAACAAAAGTCCATAGTTTTTATGTTTTTAAATTTCATTTGTCAATATCCTGATGTCCTTTTGCTGTGCCAGGATCTTATACAGACCACTACATCATACCTTATTGTCGTGTCTCTTTAGGCTCCTCTTGGCCATGGTCATTTTCAGACTTTCCTTCTTTTGGATGACCTTAGCTTTGAAGAGGACTGGTAAGACATTTTGTAGAATGTCCCTCAATTGGGATTTGTTTGACATTTATCTTATGGTTAGAAAAGGATTATATGATTTTTAATAGAAGACCATAGAAGTAAATGTCATTTTCATCACATCATATCAAGCATACCTTCCATTGACATGACATATCACTGTTCATGTTAATCTTGATCACTGGTCACAGTGGCATTTGTCATCCACTTAAAGTGATTCTTTCTCTTGCCCCACCCCACCATGCTATATTCGGTGGAAGGAAGTTGCTAAGACTTCCAGAGTCAGGAATTATAGTCAAACTCTTTGAAGGTTGAATATAATATGTATTATTTGGAATTCTGTGTGGGAAATTTTTCTAATGTCCTTCATTTACTGATTTACTCAATTATTTATTTATATCTATATGAACTCATGGATATTTATTTTATCCTCTGGGTTATGTAACACAATGCGTATTTAGTATTATATTGTTGCTCAAAGTATTTCATCATTGGGTACATTTCCATTTTGTTCATTTGTTTCTTTGGCATATCTACATCATTGTGTGTATGTGGGTTTAACACTTCCTTACTCTTCAGCAGTCCAAATTGCTCCAGGCTCACCTTGTATGTTCCTTGGCCCTGTCGTAGATTGCCTGCTTTTAAAAGGAGCCCTGCTTCCTTTTATGGAAGAATGGTGCTTGAAACCAAGACGTATGTATTTGATATGTTCATTGCTACTGGGCCCGCTTAGCTGACAGAACAAGAAAATATGTGTTTATTTTATGGCTCATGTACAAAAAACATGTTTTTAAATATTTCTATATGGAACCATTTACATCTATAGTAAGCTAAAAGGGAGTTCATATTGATGTGATATTGATCCATGACCACATAGATTATTCTAACCTCTGGCATTTATGAGTAAATTTTACTCCAGCAATGAGAAATACAGCTCTGACCTCCTTCCATCCATTTTCCTGATCATTGAATTCCAGTATACTTGCATAGCAGTGTCAAAATTGTTAACCTCCCATGAGAAAAAACAAAAACAAATTTTACCAGCTAGAGTGTAATGCTTATATTCCATTTCTTTGCCTTTAATTGTATAGATGCCACGCATTTCCAAAGTTACTTAGATCAGCTCTTCTACTCCCTGCTGCTCAATTAGGTGAGATTGTTTCATGTATTTGTAGTAATATAGTTAGATTATTTTGTCATATTCTGAATTCCATTCTGGAATCCCCTATTTCTAGGTGATGTGTGAGAAATCATATATCAAGTTTCACTCTTTGCATTGTAAATCCTTGTGGCTTTTGAAAAATGTGTTATACTCTATCTGACAGACTTGTTTCTTTAAAATTCCCCATTTCTATTTTTTTTAAAGATTTATTTATTTATTTATGATAGACATAGAGAGAGAGAGAGAGAGAGAGAGAGAGAGAGAGGCAGAGACACAGGAGGAGGGAGAAGCAGGCTCCACGCCGGGAGCCCGTGGGACTCGATCCCGGGACTCCAGGACCGTGCCCTGGGCCAAAGGCAGGCGCTAAACCGCTGAGCCACCCAGCCCCCTCCCCCCCATTTTTTTTGATGGCCGAGTAACATTCCATCACACCACCTCTTCTTTACCCATTCATTCATTGATGGACATCTGTGCCCTTTCCATGGTTTGGCTATTGTGGACATTGTTGCTCTAAACATTGGGTGCAGGTGCTCCTTCAAATCAGTATTTTTGAATCCCCTGAATAAATACCCAGCACTGTAATTGCTGGGCCATAGCGTAGCTCTATTTTTAACTTTTTGAGGAACCTCCATACTGTTTCCCAGAGTGGCTGCACCAGTTTCTATTCCAACAGTTTAAGAGGGTTCCCCTTTCTCCACATCTTCTCCAACATCTATTGTTTCCTGAGTTGTTAATTTTAGCCATTCTGACAGGTGTGGGGTGTTATTTGATTCATATTTCCCTGATGATGAGTGATGTTGGGCATTTTTTGTGTGTCTGTTGGCTATGTGTATGAAATCTTGTTATTTGCAATGATGTGAATGGAACTAGAGGGTATTATGCTAAATGAAGAAAATCAGTCAGAGAGACAGATACCATATGATTTCACTCCCATGTGGAATTTAAGAAACAAAACTGGTGAACATAAGGGAAGGGAAGGAAACATAAAATAGGATAAAAATAGAGAGCGAGACATACCATAAAAGATTTTTAACTATATAGAACACACTGAGGGTTGCTGGATGGGCGGTAGGTTGGGGATGGGGTAACTGGGTGATGGGCATTAAAGAGAGCGCTTGATATAATGAACACTGAGTGTTTTATGCTACTGATGAATCACCAAATTCTACCCTAAAATTAATAATACACTATATGTTAACTAACTTGGATTTAAATAAAACAAAAAAAATAAAAATTAAAAAATAATAAAATTCCCCATTTCACCTATATAAATCCTACTCCCAGCAACTAGCTATCATTGTTTTTCTGGGATCTATAGTTTTCTGTTTACAGATTATAGTTGGAATAATTTGATTTGTAGGCTTTCCAGACCGGCTTATTTTACTTAGCAATAGTCATTTAAGATTTATCCATATAGTTTTACAGCTTGATAGCTCATTATTTATTCCTGAATGATAATTCATTGTGCAATAAAAATAATATCTCAACATACAATAAAAATACATTGCACAAATGTACTAGTTTGTTAACAATTCACTTACTGAAAAACATCTTGATTGCTTCCAGGTTTTGTTGATTATAAGCTAATCTATAAACATTTGGGTACTACTTTTTATGTGAATATAAATTTAAAAATCAGTTAGTTAAATACATAGGAGTAGAGTTGCTGGATCATATAATAAAGTAATTTTTAGCTTTGTAAGAAACTGCAAATTATTTTCCAAAGTTCAGGTGCCATTTTGCATTTACAGTGGCAGTGAAAGAGATATCTCTTGCTCTGCATTCTCTCTTTCTCATTTTTTAAAAAGATTTTATTTATTTATTCATGAGAGACAAAAGGAGAGGCAGAGGGAGAAGCAGGCTTCCCGCGGGGAGCCTGATGCAGGACTCGATCCTAGGACCCTGGGATCATGACCTCAGCCAAAGGCAGATGCCACCCAGTACCCCTCTTGCTCTGCATTCTCAATTTGATTGAGAATTTGATATTGTGAGGTATTTGGATATCAACCACTTTAATAATTGTCTCTTTGTTTTAATTTGATTTTCTCTCATGACAAAAAATGTTGAATATAATTGCCTATACTTATTTGTCATCCGTATCTTCTCTGGTGAGGTGTTTGCTCAGATTTTGTCTATTTTAATTTTTTGAAAATTCCTATGGTTTTAAAATATTTGTGTATATATAGATTTTTAAATATATTTTCAATATATGTGTTTACTCAGACATATCTTTGGCAAATTTAGTTTTTCAATATATGTCTTGTCTTTAATGGAATTATTTTTTTAAATTTTTATTTATTTATGATAGTAACAGAGAGAGAGAGAGAGAGAGGCAGAGACATAGGCAGAGGGAGAAGCAGGCTCCATGCACTGGGAGCCCGACGTGGGATTCGATCCCGGGTCTCCAGGATCATGCCCTGGGGCCAAAGGCCCGCACCAAACTGCTGTGCCACCCAGGGATCCCTTTAATGGAATTATTTACAGAGCAAAAGATTTTAGTTTAATAAACTTAAAAATATCAATTTATCTTTCATGTTTTCCTCATGTGATGTATCACCAAACCTGAATTATACAGGGTTTTTCACCCGTTTTTCTTTAGGAAACTTATAATTTTGCATTTTATGATTGGGCCTTTGATCCATTTTGAGTTATTTTTTGAAAATTATAATATCAGTGTGCATATTCATTTTTTTGCATTGATGTTCATTTTTTTATCACCATTTGTTGAAAAGAATATCCATTTTCCATTGAATTGCCTTTACTCTCTTGTCAAAGTTGAATTGATAATATTTACATGGGCTTCTATTGTATTCCATTGAAATATGTGTCTGTTTTTTCTCCAGTAAAAAGCTGTGTTGATCACAATAGTTTTTAAGTAAGTCTTGAAATCAGGCTATGTGAGTTCTCCAACTTTGTTCTTCCATACTGTGTTGGGTGTTTTAGGTCTTTTGACTTTCCTTATAAACTGTAGAACCAGTCTGCCAACATCTATAGGTATCTTACTGAAATTTTAATTGGACTTACATGAACCTATATTAGTTTGGAAATAAGTGACTTCTTGCCAGTGTTAGATCTTTCAATCCATAAACATGGAAATTCTCTCTATTTGTATAAATAAGTTTAAGTTTTATCTTTATTCGATTTTTTTACTTTTTCCTTATATATGCAATTGATCCTTAAACAACAGTAGTTTGAGCTTTGTGGATCTACTTATATACAAATTTTTTTTCAATAAATATATTAGAAAAGGTTTATTTATTTTGTAAATAAATATGAATTTTTTTCACATTAACTTTTTATTTTTGATGTCTAGTGTTAGTAATACATATAACATCTACAATGTTTTGTATCATATAAGACAATATTGATGTAGGTACTGACAGACAATTCATATTGTAAACAGATGACATAAAATGAGGATTATCAGTAAGTACAGTACAATACTGTAAATGTATTTTCTCTTTCTTATGATTTTCTTAATAACATTTTCTTTTCTCTAGCTTACTTTGTTGTAAGAATAGAGCCTATAACACACATTATATACAAAATATATGTTAATCAACTGTTTATGTTATCTATCTAACCAAAAGTAGGCTATTAGTACTGACCTTTTGGGGCAGTGAAAATTTGTTAGCAGAATCTTGACTGTGCAGGGTTTGGTTCCCCTAACCCATGCATTGTTCAAGGGTCAAGGGTGGTTTTACATATCTTGTAGATTTATACTTAAATATTTTGTTTTTCTTAGCGCTATTATAAGTGGCATTGTTTTAAGATTTCAAGTTCCAATTGTTGTTGTTTGCATAGGAAATCATTTGGTGTTTTATATTAACCTTGTTTCATGTGAGCTTGCCATTAGTCGTATCAATTTTTTTGTCAGTTATTTGGAATTTCCTACATAGATAATCATGCCACCTATTATTTTTTAAGTTTCATGTATTTCTTTCAATCTGTATATCTTCTTTCTTTTTCTTGTCATTTTGCACCTTCAGTATGATGTTGAATAAGTGATGAAAGGGAAATCTTTTTCTTCTTCCTTGTCTCTGGGGGACAGCAGTTTCTCTTTATTATGCATAAAGTTATTTGCAAGTTTTTGTAAATTTGTTATCAAATTTAGGAAGTTACCACCTACTTATAATTTGCTGAGAGTTTTTATTTTGAGCAGATGTTGCATTTTGTTAAATGCTTTTTCTGCATTGATATTATATTTTTTTTTTTTCCTACTTTAACTTGTTAATGTGCTGGATTACATTAAGTTCACAATGTTGAACCAGCCTTCCATTTCTGGAATAAATCTCATTTGGTCATGATGTAAAATTATTTTTTCAATATTGTTGGATTTAAAGTGTCTGCTACAACTTTGGGTGCAGTCCAACAGGCATTGGATGTACTAGTGGCTTTTTTTTTTCTTCATTGCATTTCATTTTAGGAGTTTCATCAAGCTAATTGAGTTTTTCATTGGCCATGCCCAGTATCAATGAGCTCATAAAAATTCAAACTTTTATTCTGTTGCAGAGTTTTATAGATTTCTAGCATTTTCTTCTGCATCTTTATATGTTTGTGTTTATGTTACCCATTTGTCATGGCATGTGGTTGATGAGCATTAGAGCCTTTAACATATCAATCATAGGTATTTTAAACTTTTTGTCTGGTAATTCTAACATCTATGTCACATCTTAGTCTGGTTCTGATGCTTGCTTTGTCTATTCAGACTGGTTTTTGTTTGTTTCTTTTTGACGTATTTTCTAATTTTTGGTTAAAAACTGGATATGTTGTATCAGATTGTAGGAAAATAATTAAACTCGACTTTAGTGCAAGGCAGTATGTTAATATACCTAGATACTTGGCTTTTTCAAATGTTTGCTGTAGCTGTGGTTGCTATATGCTTCCCATTTTTTTAGTGTCCTTGTTTTTCACTTTCCTTTTGACTTTGGGCTTCTCTTAGTGTTTGTCCATAGGAACAGGCTGTGCCTTTTAGCACTTTTCTTTTTAAGATTTTATTTATTTATTTGATAGAGAGAGAAAGAGAGAACATGAACAGGGGGCAGGGCAGAGGAGGAGAGAAAAGCAGACTCCCCACTGAGCAGAGTCAACATGACTGATTGATTCCAGGATCCCAAGATCATACCTGAGCTGAAGTCAGACCCAACTGAGCCACTGAGGGGCTCCACCTTTTAGCAGTTATTATACTGAAGTCCTACTGATGAGAAGATGCATTGTCCAGAAGTAGGATCTATGATCTTATGGTTAAATCTCAGACTTTTAATGGGTCTGAGTCCAGACTGTAAATATTTCTGCAGTCATATAACTCTCCCATCTGCCCCCCTTAAGTGAAATAAAAAAGCTATATTGAGCTGTAGTGTGAGGATACTTTCCCCACAGCTGGAATAGGCTTTGGTCTTTTCCCTGGAGACCAGGCTTTTGTGATGGAGAAAACTCTGGGTATATTCTACAAAATTAGTCTTCCACGATATTACTATTCCATATTACCCACTCCCTGCCAAAGACATAGGGGATTTTCTCTTATTTTATTTGCATGAAAATAGGGAATTCATGAAAGAAAGCCCCACAAAAGTGTGGGAGTCCTTCTGAGATTGTGGCCTTCAGTAGTTTCTTCCATTTTCAGCCACAAAATTACCAGTTAATTATCTACCAGTAGGGCTCAAGCAGTTTCTGGTCCAGGAAACAGATCTTCTTATGACTCTCTGGATTCTCCCATCTTTTTAGATTTGGAGGTGGTGGTTTATCATGGGAACATGGTTCTATGATATATTCAACAGAAGTTATTGATTTCCAATTTGTTCAGTGTTTTTCTTGTTGGAAGTACAGTAGTGACTGCTTCTAAGCTCAGAAATCAGTTGTCCACGTTTAATTAGTGAGAATTAAATTTTCTTAGTTGGTTTTTGTATTACATAGAAGATAATCTCTCTTAAATGGCATCGTTGATTGCATAACAAATCCCTAGATTCAGAATCAGGACAATTCTTTTCTCACATGAAGTCTCTCAAATATTTAGAGATGTTTCTCCCTCATCCCATCGCCACTACATCAAAGTTATTATTCCTACAGCTGTTGAGTTTGTATGTTTCTCTTTGTCTTTATTCTATCCAGTAGCATTCTGGAGTTGACTAGACTGAAGTTGGCAGAGCAGATTGTTAAATTTTCAAGAATTTGGGGAACCTGATTTTTAAACACAGCCATTATTAACAATTAATATAAACTTAAAATTTAATAAATTACATTAAAATAAAAGCTGATAAATACACAAGATCCCTCACTTCTTAATTGCTTTGCTGCATTTTAATGTTATTTACATCTTCTCACTCTCTTTGGTAGAATACTATGAAATGATTCACTGATGTGCGTATTTTCTCAACTTTGCATTCAGTGACATCCACTGGGTATCTGGAAGTCAACCCCAGTCCCAGTATATATACTCAGAAGTTGACAAACACTACGTACCAGACTTGATTTTTTGTTTGCTAATGATCTACACTTAAATGTGATGGGAAAATGTTAAAAAGCTGTGCTTAATTAAGCTTAGACTTAAAAATTTATGTATCTATAGCTATTTTACTACAAATAGCATAATTAAGAAAATATCTGTGTTGAAAGCTGTTCACATTGTTAACAAACATCCATATTTATTTTTCATTTTCATATTATTCCTTGTATAAAGGAAAAAAAACCAACAACATTCATGTCACTCCTCTGCCTGTTTGTCAGTTGCAATTCTTGCTTGGACTTGGGCACAAATGTTCAGCAAAAAAAAAATGAATGAAAGTATTCTTTGGGAGCCAAATGAATTTATGATAAAGTGTAATAAATCTTTTATTATTATTTGTAAATTTTAGGAAATACTACCTTTGCATTAGTGAAATTTGTAATAAAATAATCTGTGTTAAATATATACATGCTCTTCTCATCAGGGAGACAATTAATTATGTATTTACACACCTCTAATTCTATCCCTGTACCATACATGCACTCTATTCAAGTGTCTTTATTTATATGAGATCTAACAAGAATAGTGAAAAAATTAGTATACCTTTTATTGCTAAATAAACAATTATAACTTTATGAAATGTGAGCCCTTTGAGAAAAGACTTAAAATAAATTGACAGGGTCCACGAGTCCATTAGACTTATTTTTCAGAGAGCATTATTTGTATGTTTAGTTTTTTCTCTCTCTATGCAACCCTCAAATACACATGATACAGAATTGGCATAATACACTCAGGATGATCCAATCTTAACTGTAGAGAAGCAAAATGCACTGTTAGCTTTTTTGGTAGTATAGTTGAAATGATTTCCCCAAAGTTTAATTTTCAATGTTTGACACAAGTTCAAATATAGTAATTAGACCTCTAAGTGTAACCTATAATGTCTTGATAAATATCTGGAGAGAGTGATAACTAAAAAATATGTTATAATTTATCTCAGGACATATGTCCTTTAATTTTAAATATTTTTAGGACCCAATTGACTTTGCAAAGATGAAATTTCTATTAAATATTTAACTAATCTCTATAAATTCAAGTTTAGATTTTTTTTTAGAATTCAGATTTATTTATTTCCCCTAACAGCAATCTTAGTCCAATCAAGCAGTCATAACCTGCTAGGTCATAACTGTCTTAAAGGTATGTGGAGGATTTGTCTTCACCTGCTTGGGCTGCTATACCAAAATACCACCATCAAGATGGCTGATAAACAGGGATATATTTCTTACAGTTCTGGAGACTGGAAGTTCAAGAACCAGGCTACAGACCACAGACTTCTTGGGTTCTCACATGGTAAAAGAATGAGGGAGCTCTCTGGAGCTCTTTTATCACACACTAGTCTCATTCATGAGGGTCATCCCCTTGACTAAGCACTTCACAAAGGCCCCACCTCCTAATGCCATTATCTTTGGAGGTTGGGATTGCAACATATGAATTTTGGGAGAAGGACATAAACATTCAGACCACATAACAAGATTAAAACTTCCTTTTACCTCATTCAATTCTGGACTTACACTCAGCTGCTGTGTCTAGGACCTGGTGGTTGGTAAGGAGGATATTGTGAGCTCACTACTTGAGTTTGGCCATATTTGTCTGACCTTGGGTCCTGTTGATAGTAGCCTTGGTTAGATGCTATATAAGATGAATTTAATGAATTTGGTTCCAGCCACTGTTGGCAGATTATTGAGAGTGGTTGGTGACATACTCATGTTAAAATTCACGTTCATTCAAGAACCTGTCAGACCAAGGGATGGATTTTTGGGAGAAATGATCTGCCATGGATCTTGAATGCCCCTATATCTCCCTTCTTTCTGGGCGTGCCAAGAATGAGGTTCTGACTATTCCTTGTCTAGCCATTCCTCAGAATTTTATTTGCATTATATAAAGAGCAGGCTTGTTAATGACTCATCCAATAAAAGTGTTGGATTTCCCAAGCTCATAATTCCTTATCTGTAATACAAATACACTGCATTCACAGCATTTTTCTATGCTTTTCTGCATGGCATTCATGGGATTTGAGGAGTAATGAATCATGAAGAAACAACTCAAGATGAAACTCTTGGTATTTGCTGTGTCACAATTAATAAAATCATTTGTTTCTGACCCAAAAGTGTTTAGTTTTCTGCCAGTATCCATGATAGAATAACAGGCTAACCTTCAGGCTACAAGCAAGAGTTAAATACTTTCCATCTAAGAATTTTCCTTCAAGTGAAGAAACATGTAAGACTATTTCAGAGTCACAAGTACCCTATGCATAACAGAATAATGTCATAGAATATCATCAGAAGGGCACCTCCGACACTGTATCATAGGAAGAGCCTTTCTGAGAAATTTACATTTAATTTGAAATTTAATGTTGAGAAAGAGTTCTTTAAGACACATTCTAGGGGTATGCAATTGGACAAAGAGGGAACAGCATGGATGAAACATTAAGGTAGGAAGAAAACATGCTTGTAGAATAAAAAGAAAGATCACACAGTCAGGGTGAACAAATAGGAGAGAAGTATTATCCAATGCTTATTTCCAAGAGAGCACCTTACTTGCTATGCAAAAAAATGAATTACTCTGGGCTTAGGAGGCAGCTATTTTGGAAGATTTGGTTAAAAGATCTTCCTTTGCTCTTTGGCACTTACAGTTCAGATAGAAATATCTGAAATAAGATGCATTTTGGTGGTAGAGCTAAGAGCATTTATCAATGAATTGAATGTGCTGTGAGGAAAAGAGATAATTAATGATTAGTATGGAATGATTACCATAAGTACCTACTTGGATTTTTTTTAAAGATTTTAAAGATTTTATTTATTTATTCATGAGAGACACATAGAGAGAGGCAGAGACATAGGCAGAGGAAAAGAGATAATTAATGATTAGTATGGAATGATTACCATAAGTACCTACTTGGATTTTTTTAAAGATTTTAAAGATTTTATTTATTTATTCATGAGAGACACATAGAGAGAGGCAGAGACATAGGCAGAGGGAGAAGCAGGCTCACCGCAAGGAGCCTGATGCGAGACTCCATCTCAGGACCCCGAGATCACGACCTGAGTCAACCTGGTTGGATTTTTATGTAATTTTCAAATGAGCAACACTCAAGGAGCAACAACAACAACAAAAATTCTTTAAAAAAACAAAAAGCAGAATCAGATCCATAAATACAGAGAATATACTGAGGGTTGCCAGAGAGGAAGGGGTGGGAGGATGGGCAAAATGAGTGAATGGTAGTGGGAGATACAGTTTCCAGCTATAGAAAGAGTAAGTCAGGGGAATGAAAGGCACAGCATAAGGAATATAGTTAATGATACTGTAATAGTGTCAGATGGTGACAGATGGTAGGTAGACTTGTGGTAAGCACAGCATAATGTATAAACTTGTCAAATCACTGTGTTGTACACCTGAAACTGGTGTAATGCTGTGTGTCAATAATACTCAAATAAAAACATAAAGTAAAATAAAATAAAATAAAATCGTCACTAAAAAAAATCTCTGATTGTATTTCCCCAACCAAAACTGATGCTAAACTTCATAAGCGTTCTGGAGCAAGTTTTTAAATCACTGGCATCTTCATCTCAATTTTATAGTTAGACAATCAGGTAGGAAATTCATCATTTATTTTGTATGAAGGCACTAAGAAAAGAAGGAACAAACCATCGTAAAGGACCATTTTTCCCAGAGAATGTGGAAGAAATTTCCACATTGTTGCTTTCCTTCTAACCAAGAATCCTGTGAAATTTGTATTGTTAGCATTATTTCACTAATGGAGAAAAAGTTTCATAGCCTGACAATGGCTGATGATTTGTACTTTGTTCTTCTTTATTCCAAAACCTCTACTTTTTTCACTAAACTGTGTGTTTGCTGAGTTGTATGGATGGTGCCCAAAAGTTTCATTGTGTGGAGTACAGATGGAGACATAATTAATCACAGCAATGGAAGCCTGCTCTTGCTTTTTTTTTTTATTTTTTTTTATTTATTTTTTTTTTTTTGCTCTTGCTTTTAAATGTCATTTTACACTACATATGTTTGTCCTCTTGGATTTTTTTCCTGCTTCCATATAATCTCAGGTCGCATTATAAATGAGTAAGACGGCCGCTGTAACAAAGTGTATTATTTTGCCTCTATGTTTTCAACAGGTGGACGTTGAATTGGAGCTGAGCTTCTTCCCTCATCTAGGTGGGATGACTCTTTAGGGAAACAGACCTTCTTTGCCATCGTGGTACAGTTCAAATATATGCTGAATAGACACGGATGCTGTTCAATGCACTTTTCAAGTTGCTCTTTTAGTGAATAAACCAATGAGACCCTGTGTGCTCTTTAATACTATAAATTAAAGGATTAAAAAAATGGCACACTGCCAGGGTTTTTTTCTTTCTGTTCTCTGTAAAGCCATTGTATTATCTAGCACTGTTCTTCCCTAGTCGTTGCATCATTATTTAGTGCTGAAAATGTGGCAAATCATAGGTGACAACACTTTTGTTACCAAAGCCAACGATTGACAATAGATGCTGTATATACTCATATTTGTCATTAGAAAGCCTTTACATTATCTAATGTAGCAGCACATACCCAACTTCACTCCATTGAACCAACCAGAAAATCTTTTAAGTGTCTTAATAAACACAATTTTATTAGACTGACAAATGCTTATGAGGTGCTGTGCTTCACATATTACAGTAAATTGTTGCATTATAGATATTTTCCCTACAATAACATCTGTGACTGAAAATAAGTAGTATTTTTCCTTTTAGAGTTATCTGAATGGATTATATTTGGAGGGGATAAATAAAAATATTTAAAGCATTATGTGGCATTAGGGTACTAGATAATTGTTTAGATGCTTACATCTTGGTTGGAATATTAAAGCTAGAGGTACTATGGGTCCACTAAATAGAAATAAAAGAGCTGACTTCAGCTAACGACTTACTTCTGAGCATGGCTCTTTGACAGTTTTTATTGGTAATTGAAAAAAATGGCAAAGCAATTTTATGACTGTACTTGAAGGAGAGAGACCAGTTCATAACAAGAAATCAGCCAGCAAAGCATTTCGCTAGGATCACCCCAAACCCCAAAGCAATAGGGCAATGAGTTCTTAAAAGTTTCCTTGTTATTTATTTATTTTTATACTTCACTGGAAAACATCGCAGTCCAGAGAAAACAAGATCCTGATCACACATCCATAATTAATCATTTCATCAGTTCAAAAGGAAAAAAGGAGTAAGGAATGCAACACACCAGTGTTTAAATACTTTACAAACACATTCAACATCAGGTTTATATGAGAAAGAGAGAGGCAGACAGTCAGAGACAGAAAGAGACACAGACAGGATTGCCTTATAGAGGACAGGGCAATTGAGTCATGTTTTTCCCTACACATATTTCAAAATGTATAATTATAGAGATTACAATGTTGGAGAAAAATTCAAGTTTAAGAGTAAGAAGAGCAATACTGAGGAAAATATGCATTTATTTTGTATGCAATGGACCATTCTATTGCTTATATTAATTTACTATTTGGGTCATGCCTTGTGAACTTTTGTTTTGGACTTATGGGAGAAAGTTTTGCCTTTCACAGGATTTGGCATAGCATTTTACAAATACCTAAGAGCTCTAAAAATTTATTTACACATATCATTGTTCCAACAAAAACTCCCTATGATATTTTGGAATATGATTAAATGAACATTTTCAAATTCACAGAAATTTCACTGATATCAATAGCTGTTTCCATCCACCTTATTTACCATACTTTCTTTTTTTTCCTCAAAATCATTTTACAACTTTTTCTTTCCCCAAGTCCTCCTCTCTCCATGGTTTGTGCTTCTTTCTCAGGCCAAACAACGTTCACATCACCATTTACCTCACACCATCCTCTTCCTTGTATTTAAGTCATTGCAAATTTTTATTTTCAAAAATCTTTATGTGACAATTTTCCCATATGCTTTGGTTATCCATTTTTCCAAGCACATAACAATTTCATGGTCATTTTCTGGACTTCTATTTGTTTGTCCACTTTTTTATACAGAGTTCTAAAAAAGCCAAAAATATTGCCATAAACTTTAGATTACTGTTACATGAGCACTCCACTTCCAGAAACCATTTTTTGGATAGTTAGTTTTATCTCTTTAAAAATTAAGTCCAAATTCTATGGCTTTAAACACATTATTTATCACTCATGAAACTCAGGTTGGCTGGGGTCAGATGATCTAGGAAGAGCCTGGAATGGAGACTCTACCTTGAGCTGTGGATTTATTGGGTTTCTCTCATCTTTGAGTCTAGACTCAGATCTACTCCAAATGTGTATAATCTGGATCTCAGACTGGGTCCCAGGGAGCATCCCTAAAATAAGTTCTATGTCAAAGACAAAGACATTAAAGGACAAATGGAAACATATAATAATTCTTAAAGTCTAGCATCTTGACTAACTGATTTTCACCAAAAGCAATGGGTCACCATTGGATACTTTGGACAAGGGACCAGCAGGCAGGAAGGTGAAGTATCATTTAGGGAAGATTAGCTGCTATGATATGGATCATTTATCAGTAATAAGGCTGCTGTTACACATTGGAGGCAGGGGAAAATATGTTTAGTTCATTTTGGTTCACTTGGATGTTCTTCATACACAGTTGTACACCTTTGATGATAAAAGGCAAGTGCAATAATCTTGGCCTGGGAATGGCTTAGGCTGAGGTTCAGGGTGACACCACCAGTTAAGGCACTGAGACTAGGAGAGGTATTTGTTAAGGCTGTAGGGATTCTAGAATGGATTGTAGGGAGAGGATATGAAGAGAAATGGTGAGATGATACATGAGAATGTGAACAAAATGGAGGTGTGGTAAATGCAATATGCCGTTCAAATCTTTCTTGAATTCTTGCACTTGTATTTTTAAGCTTACGTTTCAATGCTTTTCTTACTGTATATTTTTCTCTTTGAAAGATTGTTTTCCTTTGGGGCCGTCCGTCCTATAAATGTGCAGAGGATAAAGTTATAGAGATGATTGCATAAAATATACCTCAGACTATGGTAATTTTCTCTAGGAAAGATACCATAACAAAGGTACCACAGCACAATATCTGCATTTGAAGCTACACCTTAGTTATGTTTATATAGAGTGACATGTGCTGCTACCTTTGTGGACGTAGTTAATGGTTTGGTTATTAATGTATTGGTGATGTTGTAAAGACGATTTAAGCAGTTTGTTGGAATTTTATACAGTTAGATAAATCAAATAGAAAATATTAATATACTTAACATTTATTTAGTCTTATGATGACTCAGGACCTGTGCTGTTTTCTATGTATTATACCGATTCACAAGTTTGTGCAACGCTTCCCAAAAGTCTTTAAAGACAGGCCTGATTTCTATCATACCTCCTAAGTTTTGATGTTGCTTTTTATTTACTATCTTAGTAGAAGGGGGAGAGTTTTAGAGGATTCCATCTGGCTATAAGAGAGTATTTTCTCAATTAAAAATATTATGGTCTACAGGAAGATTTAATTGAAGTTGTCAAGACTTCAAATTCTGTAACAATAAAATAAATCTTTGAAGCGATTAAGGACTTATTATTTTTCTTTAGTGCAAACAGATGCTATTTAATATTTTAAACAGAATATTATTTTAAATACTTCTGAATATAGCTATTTTATAGATCTACAAATATAATAAAATCAAGTCAGTTAATATACAATATGTCAGTTATTTGATTTAATTTGCATGACCTCATTTGCATTCTCAACAGTCCCTAATTTCTGAATGATATAGTATCACTACAGATCATGTACCTCTTCCTCAGTAAGATTTGCAACTTTTATTGGTATTAACTAAATAATTAGGAAGTAATAAGAGCCCTTAGAAAATACGTTATTAGTCACGAAATCACTATAATTCAGGCTCTAGCTTTACTTCCTTCCAAAACTACTTACCTTGATGAGTTTTCAAGGGCAGACTTTGATAGAAAGATCCAAAGCTTAATTTATGATCTTTAAAAATGATAAACTATCTTCCTTAAGTGACAGACTTGCTTAGATTAGTAAATTGCCATTAGAACTCCATACAAGCTTTCTTTTCTTTTCTTTTCTTTTTTCTTTGCTTTCGTTTTTAAAATTTTTTCAGAAGCATTTCATCTTTATTACACTGCACTCCTAAAACTAATATACAAGTTTTCCTATCAAATTATCAGGGGCCTGTGTTTCTAATCCTGCATGTGCTTAAGAAACATAGATTTTAAACTCAAATTATTTATCACTCACCACTTGCTTCATTTATGTAAAAATAGAAAAAAATAGAGTATTAATTACTGATACATTATGCATTTGTTTAGCCTCCTGTGTTCCAGGCACTACGCTAAATGTTTTCCATGTACTATGCTATGTACTAGCAAGCCATGAGATAGATGTTTTGTAACTGTTTCACAAATAAACATACTGAGGCAAGTTAAGTAGGATTTCCATGTCTCTAGATATAAAGAATGGCAAAGCTGGGCATCAGACACAGGACTTTGTTGTGATAGAGTCAGTGTTTGAGAAACTACAGCACTCTATTTCCCATTACAGCACAGTTTATTACCTGAAATACAACCTGAACATTCGACCAGTCTCTCCCCGCCCCACCTGCCCATGGTCAAACCACTGTTGTTTGCTCTATGCTCTCTTCTTTTTTATTTGGTTTTGTGAAACCTTGCGTCCAGTTTGCAGTATTCTTTAGCCCCATGAATTGTCAGTGATCAAATCTGTGAGTAAAAAAATGCTAGCTCTAAGCAATTAATATCACTATTCATGAAATCACATGTGGCTGTGGTCTTGGAGGATTTCTGTGACAATATATCCTACCAAGCAAGTTTTAAAAATACTGACCTTACTTAGTTTACCCATTTGACATATTGACATAGACTGAAGAGTAATGATATCACTGCTGGATTCTGATCTGAGATCTATTACTAAGCTGATTAAAAACAAGCATAATCTCAAATTTTCTTTTCAGTTTTTTTAACTTGCATAAATGATTTAAATGTACAATTTCATGACTTATTTTTTTATTAAGTTTTAAATTTTAATTTCAGAATAGGTAACATATAGTATTATATTAGTTTCAGTTGTACGATATAGTGATTCAACACTACCATATGTCACCTGGTGTTCATCATAAGTGCCCTCCTGAATCTCCAGCACCTATTACCCCCTTCCCCTCCTGCCCATCTCCTCTCTGGCAACTCTCAGTTTGTTCTCTATACATAAAAGTCTGTTTCTTGATATGCCTCTCTCTTTTTCTTTTCCTTTGCTTGTTCGTTTTGTTTCTTAAATGCCACACATGAGTGAAATCTATGGTATTTCATTATTTTTTTAATTTATTTTTTATTGGTGTTCAATTTACCAACATACAGGATAACCGCCAGTGCTTGTCACCCACTCACCCCCACCCCCCGCCCTCCTCCCCTTCTACCACCCCTAGTTCGTTTCCCAGAGTTAGGAGTCTTTACGTTCTGTCTCCCTTTCTGATATTTCCCACACATTTCTCCTCCCTTGCCTTATATTCCCTTTCACTATTATTTATATTCCTCAAATGAATGAGAACATATAATGTTTGTCCTTCTCCAATTGACTTACTTCACTCAGCATAATACCCTCCAGTTCCATCCACATTGAATCAAATGGTGGGTATTTGTCATTTCTAATAGCTGAGAAATATTCCATTGTATACATAGACCACATCTTTTTTATCCACTCATCTTTCGATGGACACCGAGGCTCCTTCCACAGTTTGGCTATCGTGGCCATTGCAGCTATAAACATCGGGGTGCAGGTGTCCCTGCATTTCATTGCATCTGTATCTTTGGGGTAAAACTCCAACAGTGCAATGCTGGGTCGTAGGGCAGGTCTATTTTTAACTGTTTGAGGAACCTCCACACAGTTTTCCAGAGTGGCTGCACCAGTTCACATTCCCACCAACAGTGTAAGAGGGTTCCCTTTTCTCCGCATCCTCTCCAACATTTGTGGTTTCTTGCCTTGTTAATTTGCCCCATTCTCACTGGTGTGAGGTGGTATCTCATTGTGGTTTTGATTTGTATTTCCCTGATGGCAAGTGATGCAGAGCATTTTCTCATGTGCATGTTGGCCATGTCTATGTCTTCCTCTGTGAGATTTCTCTTCATGTCTTTTGCCCATTTCATGATTGGATTGTTTGTTTCTTTGGTGTTGAGTTTGATAAGTTCTTTATAGATCTTGGAAACTAGCCCTTTATCTGATATGTCATTTGCAAATATCTTCTCCCATTCTGTAGGTTGTCTTTGAGTTTTGTTGACTGTATCCTTTGCTGTGCAAAAGCTTCTTATCTTGATGAAGTCCCAATAGTTCATTTTTGCTTTTGTTTCTTTTGCCTTCGTGGATGTATCTTGCAAGAAGTTACTGTGGCTGAGTTCAAAAAGGGTGTTGCCTGTGCTCTCCTCTAGGATTTTGGTGCAATCTTGTCTCACATTTAGATCTTTCATCCATTTTGAGTTTATATTTGTGTATGGTGAAAGAGAGTGGTCTAGTTTCATTCTTCTGCATGTGGATGTCCAATTTTCCCAGCAGCATTTATTGAAGAGACTGTCTTCCAATGGATAGTCTTTCCTCCTTTATCAAATATTAGTTGACCATAAAGTTCAGGGTCCACGTCTGGGTTCTCTATTCTGTTCCACTGATCTATGTGTCTGTTTTTGTGCCAGTACCACACAGTCTTGATGACCACAGCTTTGAAGTACAACCTGAAATCTGGCATTGTGATGCCCCCAGCTATGGTTTTCTTTTTTAAAATTCCCCTGGCTATTCGGGGTCTTTTCTGATTCCACACAAATCTTAAAATAATTTGTTCTAACTTTCTGAAGAAAGTCCATGGTATTTTGATAGGGATTGCATTAAACGTGTATATTGCCCTGGGTAACATTGACATTTTCACGATATTAATTCTGCCAATCCATGAGCATGGAATATTTTTCCATCTCTTTGTGTCTTCCTCAATTTCTTTCAGAAGTGTTCTATAGTTTTTAGGGTATAGGTCCTTTACATCTTTGGTTAGGTTTATTCCTAGGTATCTTATGCTTTTGGGTGCAATTGTAAATAGGATTGGCTCCTTAATTTCTCTTTCTTCAGTCTCATTGTTAGTGTATAGAAATGCCACTGATTTCTGGGCATTGATTTTGTATCCTGCCACACTGCCAAATCGCTGTATGAGTTCTAACAATCTTGGGGTGGAGACTTTTGGGTTTTCTATGTAGAGTATCATGTCATCAGCGAAGAGGGAGAGTTTGACTTCTTCTTTGCCAATTTGAATGCCTTTAAATTAGGCAATCTAGAAGAAATGGACGCATTCCTGGAAAGCCACAAACTACCAAAACTGGAACAGGAAGAAATAGAAAACCTGAACAGGCCAATAACCAGGGAGGAAATTGAAGCAGTCATCAAAAACCTCCCAAGACACAAGAGTCCAGGGCCAGATGGCTTCCCAGGGGAATTCTATCAAAAGTTTAAAGAAGAAATCATACCTATTCTACTAAAGCTGTTTGGAAAGATAGAAAGAGATGGAGTACTTCCAAATTTGTTCTATGAGGCCAGCATCACCTTAATTCCAAAACCAGAAAAAGACCCCACCAAAAAGGAGAATTACAGACCAATATCCCTGATGAACATGGATGCAAAAATTCTCAACAAGATACTAGCCAATAGGATCCAACAGCACATTAAGAAAATTATTCACCACGACTAAGTAGGATTTATCCCCGGGACACAAGGCTGGTTCAACACTCGTAAAGCAGTCAATGTGATTCATCATATCAGCAAAAGAAAAACCAAGAACCATATGATCCTCTCATTAGATGCAGAGAAAGCATTTGACAAAATACAGCATCCATTTCTGATCAAAACTCTTCAGAGTGTAGGGATAGAAGGAACATTCCTCGACATCTTAAAAGCCATCTACGAGAAGCCCACAGCAAATATCATTCTCAATGGGGAAGCACTGGGAGCCTTTCCCCTAAGATCAGGAACAAGACAGGGATGTCCACTCTCACCACTGCTATTCAACGTAGTACTGGAAGTCCTAGCCTCAGCAATCAGACAACAAAAAGACATTAAATGTATTTCATTAGTTATTTCTCAATACAGCATGCAGAATTTTTCATACACAATAAAGTAATAAATTTCAGTCAAAAGTATTCAGATGATTCACAAAATTTCATAACTGATGTTAGAAATGATGGATTGTTGCTATTGAGAGTTTAGTTTGTTGTTGTTGTTTCCCAAAGCTGGGTTTATTATTTCTTTTTCAGGCTGGGACCGATTGTACAAAGTCAATCAAAATTACTAAACTTAAGTCAGTAATGCTTTTGCTTTAATGCAAGTGAGTCTGCAGTAATCACCATAACTCATACAATGAATGATAAAAATTGACTGAGTCTAACTATGATGGAATTGTTTTTGACTTTCAAAAGTTAATCTTACTTTAAAAATAACTATATTTCTCACCTTTTATTAAAAATTTGCAATCTTTCTGCTGACATTATTCCATAATATGCCTTTCTATGAAGGTATCTTAAAAATTCAGTGCAATCTTTGGTCTTATCAAGTGTTACAGAATTTACAAAGAATATTAGTATCCATATGGCATGCACATGAATAAGCACATCTCATGTTTTATTTCTTCTTGTCATTTATTTTTACTTAGAGATTTGCATTGGATAACTTAAAGATCATGACTACAAGTCATTGAAATTAAGGTGCAGTAACAAAAAGATTTTCATAATTGTTTCTGATTCTGTTGCTTATTTGTTCAACTTTCTTGCAAGTTTAAGACCTGCATGGCAACCTCATTAGCTGAATTTACTCTTCTTGTTTTGTCCCATATCACATGTTGTCTCTGAATATTGTGTATTTTTCCCCTAAAAAATTGATGTTCTTAAGATATCATATAATTGGTATTAATAATTGTTAGGAGAAAGGTCTAGGAAGATATTTCTTTTTAATTTACATGAAATAACCAATTCACATGAAACAACCAGATTCTGTTAAAAATATAATAATAAAAACTGTGTATCACTGAAGATCAAAGAGGCATCCTGTGTTTGTGGATAGAACACTGTTAAGGAAAAAAATTGGCTATCTAAAGGTCCTTTATAGGTTACCCAAAACTATGAATTCAGTCCCTACTAAATCATTGTAGGATATGCAAAATTTTAAGTCCTTTAGGATCAGAATCTCTACCTATTTTGCTATTGTATGTCTCATAGCTAACACAATACTTGGTGCATGCGCCCCAAGATTATTTGCTGAATGACCAATAGGAAATCAAAGAAAAACTAGAATTTTTGAGTATACATGGTAATATCATGTATCTATTATACATACAATATTTTGTATTTGCAAGTAACTACCAATGTTCATCTCTATTTCAGAGAGATTCAGAAATGGTTGTTCTTTTTATTTTGTATGTTTTCCTACTAAGGCTTTTATGAAGTGAAATAATTTGTGAAATAAGTGAAAGTAAATGTTTTAAGATTCTAAATCTAACTTTTCTTCTTTTATGCCAAAATTTAGCAAACTATTTGTGTAGGACTCAGTAAATATTTCCAACTTTGGAGCCCAGGATTCTCTGGCAAAACTACTCAACTCTGACATTTTAGCATGAGAATGGCCACAGACAATGTATAAACAAATGGACATGGCTGTGTTTTAATAAGATTTTATTTTAAAAATTAGGCTGTCCAGTTATAGTTTGCTGACCTTGATGTACATTATGCCCTGTCTCTGACAATGCTGGGTTTATTTAATGTCTCAAGGATCATACAAGGAAGTACTTCTTGATTGAAAAATCTAGAGCTGAAGGTCAAAAAAGATGTTAAGCTGAATTTCAAATATGAATGAAACTGTCTTCTTGAGTCTGATGTGTTTTAGTTGTTATTGTATAACACAAAGCCCACCTTGTCTTTCCTGAGAGCAGAGAGTGGTTAGATTCCCCCAAACTTTTATGCAGCCAGTTCAGTATACTCGGAGTTTCTGTGAAGTTGAGGATACTCCCTAGGAAAGGCGCTGACACTGCAAGCTGATGATATTTGTGGTGTGCTGACAATATGATTCACTCATTTGGAGACTGGGGGATGGCTGCCTGCTGTTCTCACCTCCTGTTCCAAGATGTGTGGTGACTTTAAAAAGATAAAATCCAATTGACACAGCAACTGTAGATTAACCTGTGGATTTCTTTTGACCTGGGCTTTTGCTCCTCTTAGATCTTTATCTTCCACATTCTATCTGCCTTCCTTTCAGCTTGCAATATCTCCTCCCCCAGTATGAGAAATTGATGTCCTGGTTCTGGCACTTGGTTACTTAGCTCATTTTTTGCAATTCAAACAAACTCTTACTGTTTATAATATTCTGACTTTTAGGGCCAGAGTTTCCTGTACAGTAGTTTACCCATTCCTCTATTGCCTCTGAATTGATGTCTTGCCGATTATCTTATTAATTTATTTCAGTGTTTTATTTGACAAGCTTTATACTTTTTTTTACCAGTTATTAAAACACATGTATTCATCCATAAATTTTGGAAATAAGAAATACATATATGGCATAAGTTGGCCATCTAAGGGAGCACTCAAACTTGAAGTGGAATCTGCAGAGTATGACATGAAGATAATTCATAATTATGTAGCAGGCTTTTCCTGAGATGCCATGGCTTTGTAGCATTTAAAGTTATTTGGAAATTCATTCTAGTTAAATCAATTTAGTGGTTCCTTTGCATGGTATAGCAGAAAACTCGTTAACTTCCTTTTATTCTCCAGAATGTATCTTTCACTGATTTTATATCATCCAAATTATATTCATCCTTACTTGGCTATCACTTGCTAATTCGAGGCTTGATCAAAGGCAGATCCATTCAGAAACTACACCATAGTAAAAAATGATCTTCGTGTATAGTGACAAGATCTTACACAATTTCTTCTAGTTTCTGCACAATGAAACATACAACTGCATATGTGTATGATTCAAAAGTTAAAGGGCTGTTATATAAAGGGGCAGCATTTACGTATTTTATATATTCTATAACTTCAGCTACTGTGTGCCTTAAATACTTAATATAACTCTGGTTAAAATTTTAAAAATTGAGAATTCAGCCAACTCAACAGCATAATAAATTTGTCTCAGTGTGGAAATCAATTCTTAAATTAAAAATTTAACAATTTCCCTGGCAACAGTAGCTGGTGCTGGCAGATGCATTTAGCCACCAACTACTAGATGAAAACATGTATTCTTCACTACAAACTCTGGCACATATGGTTTATTTTTAAAAATAGGATAATATATGCTCAGTGCCTCTGGATTGGGAAGATAGCTGGATCTCAGGATACGGAAAATGAATATAGAAAAATGATATCATTTTCCATACACTTTTTCATATATCATTAAGAAATCCTTTAAAGTTGGATTGCTTTGGGGGGTGAGGGTAGAGGGGAGTACCTTCTGAAAAAGCAAAGCAAACAAATAATTTTATAACTAGAAAAAAACTAAAAAATATAATCTGTGAGTAAGGCAATAATTTTAGAAATGTATGTGAAAAGTACATGAATGTTTAAACTGCCCTTTGAAACAGGGTATGATATTTGTAAGCTTGTGTAATCAATACTGTGATAGAAAGAATAAGCCTTCACTTTGAAGAATTAATGAAGTCTCTGAGCCCCTTATAGTATCCACCATGAAACACAACATAAGAGTTAAATTGTGAGAGTGGGTTTTCTGTTTCCTTCTTTTTGCAGAATTGGATTACTTACAATGCATCTTTCTCTTTCTGGTCTACAGACTTATTTAATTTCCATTTCCTTATGGATATTCTTTTTTACTGTATATTTGGTTTAGTTTAATAATTCTATTTTTTCTAACTAGCATATTTATTTTGAAATCTTCTTAATTTATCTCCTACTTTCTTGATGTTCAAAAACTCCTTTAGCTATTTTTTCTCCTAGATTTTGTCATGTTACAGATTGTTTTAAGTGCCCCACCCCCAATTTTGAAACTCTTTAAGTTTTTCTGTGATATTTTACAACAATTTCTTTTCAGATTATTTCTTCTATTTCTGAAATTCAGATATGAACCATGAAGACAATCTTGACCCTGAAGCTGCCCTCCTCCTTTATACTCAGGGAATTAAAACAAACAAACAAACAAACAAAAACAAACTGGAGACTTGCTCCCTAAACTACAAAATACACTGATGTTGCTTAGATCACAGGTGTCTCTAAGAATGACCGAAGTGTTTTTATATTTTTATTCCTTTCCTCATATTTCTCCTTGAATAAGTTAATAACAGTTTTGTTCTTTGTAAATAGTCCCAGTTAGGTAGACTAATTGCACCCTATCAGTCATCCTTTTTGTTGTTGTTGTTCTTTTTTTTTCTGCAGTAACATTCATCACTTACATATTCAGTCATCCTTTCTAAGTCAGATTTCAATTTGCCTCAGGTTTAAAAACCAGTCATTTTAGAATTTTATTTTCCCAGTTTTAAAAAAATATATGGTATCTTTACTTGAGTATCTTTCATACATATATTGATTCTAAAATAAAGTTAATGGACATTTAAAAGAGATTTTGGACAGTTTATACCACTTACGTGCATTTAAAAACACAATGCACATACATCCATTTCAAAACTGCAGCTTTCAATCTACAAAATCTAGCTTTGGTTATGCCTTTGATGATTCACTGTTTTATGTAAAATGTTTTTGTGCATGATATTGTATATTATTAAAGATTTGTTAATTATCATACCATATATAATTTTCATATACGTAAACTATATTTTCATTAAAAATGCAATATATATACTTACTTTTTCTGTAATGAGTTAGTTCTGTACTAATAACTTAGAAGTTTCTATGAAAAAGAAAATGTTGATTGGCATTTTGTTGTTGTTACTGTATTATTATCAGTGTATTATCAGCAGGTTATGTGTAATGCATATTTATAATTGAAAATGTAAGAAATTAACTGAAACTCTGAACTTTATTTTTAAACTTTCTTTAACTTTGAAGCATACTCCCATTATTCCAATGGGGATAGATTCATATTAACATTCTAGCCCATTTTAGTCCTTGTAATGAGCCTAAAATAGCTGCCAGCTTGCCGTGCTGGAATTAATGATAATTAAATGTAACACAAAATGTATTTCCATATTTTGTATTGCTCAGATGATTTCATCTCAGATGTAGTATGATTCTTTTTAGAGATGACTACTGCTATTTAATCTCTTTTTCAATTTTAATTTGAATTTCATATTGTTCCTGACTGTTTAATGAATATTTTGGGAGATGGCCATAGTGTTGTTAATTATACTGGAGACTGAGTATAATTAATTCTTTTGGACCCAAAGTCAGCTAGTTAATCGATTTCTGATGAAACTGGAGATTAAACACAGATAGTTCACCTCTTCCTTCATTCATTTTAATTCTTCTCTCTTCAATTCAATCAGATTACTTTGGGAAGTCATTGCTGGCAAATCAATTTGTGAAGCTGTTTTGGACATTATCCAGATGTTAATAAATGGGTGATCTTTCCCATCAAGGTAAAATTAAGAATTTTTAGTTTCAGTTATTGAAAATTAAAAGCCACCATTATTATTGATAATTCATATTTAAGTAATTTATAATTGTCTATTAACAATTGTCTCATGCAATCACACATACAAAAAGTTATTGGCATGGCACTCCTAAGAACCCTAAAATCGTAAAGAGGCAAAGGTTTACCATATTCCCAAATACATTTCCTACTGTATAGTATTTCTAATAATTGAGTTCATAACTCATGAAGACAAAACTGATTTCTTAAATAATTCAGTGCTCTTAGTATGGTTTGAATAACATAAGATGTATGGTAACAATTTTCAATGCTATATATAAGGATATATCATATTTTTATTCTATAAAATGCCTTTAATACAGTAACAACAGTAAAAAACAAAATGAGATATAGTAAACTGACACCATTCCTACAGTCAAGGAATAAAGCTTTAAGGATCTTCTTCATATTTTTCATATCATTAGAGATAACTTTTAAACGTATTTTGTGAAACGCATATTGAAGCATTTTAATGGAGATATCCTCAAATAATATTTGTTACTGGCACTAAGTTTGATGAATTATTACCTCATCAAGTCAGTTTACTTAAGCTTGTTTCAGTAAAAATGAAGAGTCTCGCTTACTATAGGCATACCACATTGTATTGTGCTTTGCTTCATTGTGCTCTGTAGATATTGTGTTTTTACAAATTCAAGATTTGTGGCAACCCTTACATACAGCGAGTCGACCAGGCCCAGTTTTCCTACAGCATTTGTTCACCTTCTGTTTCTTGTCACATTTTGGTAAGTTTCACAATATTTCAAGCTTTTTCATTATTATTTATTTGGCGATATGTGATCAATGATCTTTGATGTTATTGTAATTGTTTCGGGGCACCATAAACTGCACCAATATAAGACAGTGAGCTTAGCCAATAATGTGGTGTGTGCTCTGACTGCTCCACTGACCAGCTATTCTTCTCTCTGCCTCTCCCTGGGTCTTCCTATTCCCTGAGAAACAAGGAAATCCACCTTAGGCCAACCAGTAACCCTTCAATGGCCTCTCAGTGTCAGGTGAAAGGAAGAGTCACACATCTCTCACTTTAAATCCAAAGCTCGGAATGATTAAGTTTAGTATGTCAAAAGCTGAGATTAGCAAAAACTAGGCCTCTTGTACCAAACAGTTAGAAAGTTGTGAACATAAGGGAAAAATTCTTGAAGGAAATTACAGTGCTACTCCAGCAAAAACATAAATGATAATAAAGCACAACAGCCTTGTTGCCAGTATGGAGAAAGTTGTTGTTGTTTTTCTTAAAGATTTTATTTATTTATTCATGAGAGACACAGAGATAGGCAGAGATACAAGGCAGAGGGAGAAGCAGGCAGAGCCTGACGTGGGACTCAATCTCGGGTCTCCAGGGCCACGCCCTGGGCCAAAGGAGGCACTGAACCGCTGAGCCACCTGGGCTGCCCTGAAGAAAGTTTTAGAGGTCTGGATAGAAGGTCAAACCAGCGAGGACATTCCCTTAACCCAAGGCCTAATCCAGAGCAAGATTCTAACGCTTCAGGTATATGAAAGTGGACAGGTGAGGAAGCTTCAGAGGAAAAGTTTGAAACTAGCAGAGGTTTTCATGAGATTTAAGGAAAGAAGCCATCTGTATAACATAAAAGTACAAAGTGAAACAGTATGTTTTGGTGTAGAACCTGGAGCAAGTTCTCCAGAAGGTCTAGCTAGGATAATGAATGAAGGTGGCTACACTAAACAGGCTTTCAAGGTAAATGTAACAGGCTTTTATTGGAAGAAGAAGCTATTTAAGACTCATAGCTAGTGGAGAAGTCAATGCCTGTCCTCAAAATTTTAAAAGACAGGCTGACCCTTTGGTAGAGGCGCCTGGAACTGGTGACTTTCAATTGAAGATAATGGTAATTTGCCATCCTGAAAATCTGATGGCCCTTAAGAAGTATGTTAATCCTACTCTGACTGTGCCCTATAAATGGAAGAGCAAAGGGGATAACCACATCTGTTCACAATATGGTTTGCCACATATTTTAAGCCTGCTGTTAAGACTTAACTGCTCAGAAAACAAAAAAGAAAAAAGAAAAACAACCAGAAAAAAAACCTCTTTCAAAACATTACTGCTCATTGACAATACACCCCGTCACCCAAGTGCTCTGACAGAAATGTACAATGAGATTAATGTTTTCACGTCTGCTAACACATCCATTCTGCAGTCCATGATAAAAGAAGTAATTTTCATTTTCAAGTCTTATGGTTTAAGAAGTACACTTTGTAAGCCTATAGTTGCCATAGATATGGATTCCTCTGATGGCTCTTGGCAAAGTAAATTGAAAGCCATCTGGAAAGGATCCACCATTCTAGATGCCATTAAGAACATTCATGGGAAGAGATCAAAATATCAACATTAACAGAAGTTTGGTAGAAGTTGATTCCAACCCTTGTGATGAGTTTGAGAGGTTTAAAACTTTAATGAAGGAAGTAAATGCAAGTATCTTGGAAATAGCAACAGAAGTGGAATTATAAGTAGAGCCTAAAGTTGTGACTTGAATTGCTATAATCTCATGATAAAAATTTGAATGAGGAGTTGTTTGACACGGAAATAAAATGGTTCCTTGAGATGGAATCTACTCCTGGGGAGGATGATGTGAAGATTGTTGAAGTGACAACAATGGATTTGGAATATTATATAAACTTAGTTGATAAAGTAGAAGGCAAAGTTTGAGAGTATTCACACAAATTTTGAAAGAAGTTCTACTGTTGGTAAAATGCTATCAAACAGAATCACATGCTTTAGAAGAAGTTGTGAAAGGAAGAGTCATTCTATGTGTGGCAAACTTTATCATTCTATTTTAAGAAATTGTCACAGCCACTCCAGCCTACGTCAGCCACCACCCTGATCAATCAGCGCCATCAAATTGAGGCAGTACCTCCCACCAGCAAAAAGATATGACTTGCTGAAAGCTCAGATAATAGTTAGCCTTTTTTAGCAATAATGTATTTTTAATTAAGGTAGGTACATTGTAAAGACATAATGCTATTGCACACTTAACAGACACAATATAGTGTAAACATAAATTTTATATGCCCTGGGAAACCAGAAAATTCATTTGATTCTCTTCATTGGGTTATTGACTATTTAGTGGTCTGGGACTGAACCTGCATTATCTCTGAGGTATGTCTGTATATTTCCCATACATTAGAAATTGAATTCTTATGACTACTTCTAATAGCTTTTGACTTCTGCATTGTTCCATGGAATTATGGGAAAACTCCAAAAACCTCATAATCTAACATTGATTGTACAAATGCAATTCTTTGTAATCTGACCTCTGAACTTGCAATTCTGTTACTAGACTTTATTGATGAAGATATCATATTGGCAAAATAAGGAATAGTTATATTTTAAGACTATCTAATTATGTATAGGTAGACCATTGGATATTGTTTCTTCTGAATCAAATAATTGTAGTTTGAATTTATTTACTTTTTTTAAAGATTTTATTTATTTATTCATGACAGACACAGAGAGAGAGGCAGAGACTCGATCCCAGGTCTCCAGGATCATACCCTGGGCCAAAGGCGGCGCCAAACCACTGGGCCATCCGGGCTGCCCTGTAGTTTGAATTTACACAGCCTTTTGTGAAAGAGTAAGCATCTCGATAATGTTGTTTCATTACCATAAGAAAGCAAACTACATTCTAGACATCAAAGAATTTGAAGAGGAGTCAAACCATGTGATGTGAATTTTATTATTTAAGTAGATATTTTAAAGGCAAAATGACATTAAGTTCCTCCTTGTAATGAAGAATTTTATGGTGGTATTTGACTTCTATAAGCATAATAACATGGTTTAATATGCAAATCTTATCTCTCTCTCTATATATATATTCAATATATATATTCAATTATTCAATATATATATTCTCTCTCTCTCTCTCTCTCTCTCTATATATATATATATATATATATATATATATATATTCAAGCATATGTCATTCCTAAGTAACTTAAGCAATATCACATCTCCAGGACATGGTGGAGCCTAGATTTGAACCCAGGAAGTTTGGCTCAAAAGCCCTTAATTTTAAACTACAACTCTTAGAGAGGAACCAATTTCTAATCTGACTTCAGAGTCTATTCTCTAGATTCTACAGACAGTATCACATAAAATCTATCAATATTGTAAGATGTTACCCAGCAAAGCAACATCAAGATCATGTACATTCCAAACTGTTCTCTGCTTGATGTTCTGTCACTTTTCACAACCCTCAAAACCACTTATGTTTTAAAAGAAACTTCATATTCTAATATGAATATTCTTTCCATACTCCTTGTATATCCTCTTCGTTCAGTTCCTTGAAATAGCATTTTTTATTTATTTAAGTTTAAAGAATTACCATATAGCTTATTTAGTTTCAGAGGTAGAGTTTAGTGACTCATCAGTTGTTCATTACGTCAAGTGCTTTTCTTAATGCCCATCCCCCAATTATCCCATCCCTCCACCCACCTGCCTTCCAGCAACCCTTAGTGTGATTCCTATATTTAAGAGTCTCTTATGATTTGTCTCCCTCTCTTGATTTCATCTGATTTTATTCTTTTTAAAAAGATTTTATTTATTTATTCATGAGAGACACAGAGAGAAAGGGGCAGACATAGGCAGAGGGAGAAGCAGGCTCCATGCAGGGAGCCCAACGTGGGACTCCATCCGGGAACTCCAGGATCACGCCCTGAACCAAAGACAGACGCCCAACTGCTGAGCCACCCAGGCATCCCTCATCTGATTTTATTCTTCCCTCCCTTCCCCTATGATCCTCTGTCTTGTTTCTTAACTTCCATATATGAGTAAAATCATATATTGTCTTTCTCTGACTGACTTATTTCACTTAGCATAATACCTTTTAGTTCTATCCATGTTGTAAATGGGAAGATTTCATTCTTTTTTGATGGCTGAGTAATATTCCATTTTTTAAATCCATTCATCTGTTGATGGACATTGGGCTCTTTCCATATTTTGGCTATTGTGGACGTTGCTGGTATAAACATTGGGGGTGCAGGTACCCCTTTGGATCACTATGTTTGTGTCCTTGGGTAAATTCTAGTAGTGCGATTGTGGAGTCATAGGGTAGCTCTATTTTTAACTTTTTGAGGAACCTCCATACTGTTTCTCAAAGTGGCTGTATGAGACTAATTTCCACCAGCAGGGGAGGAGGGTTTCCCTTTCTCTGCATTCTCACCAATATCTGTTGTTTCCTGATTTGTTAATTTTTGCCATTCTGACAGATTTGAGATGGTATCTCATTGTGTTTTTGATTTGTATTTCCTTGATGTTGTGTGATGTTGAGTATTTTCTCATGTGTCTGTTGATCATTTGTATGTCTTCTTTGGAGAAATGTCTGTTCATGTCTTCTTCCTGTTTTCTGACTGGATTGTGCTTTGGATGTTGGGTTTGGTAAGTTTTTTAGAGATTTTGGATACTAGCCCTTTATCTGATAAGACATTTGCCAATATATCCTCCCATTCTGTAGAATGTCTTTCGGTTTTGTTGATTGCTGTGCAGAAATTTTTTATCTTGATGAAGTCTCAGTAGTTCATTTTTGCTCTTGTTTTCCTTTCATTTGGAGACATGTTTAGCAAGAGGTTGCTGTGGCCAAGGGCAAAGAGGTTTCTGTCTATACTCTCCTTTAGGATTTTGATGGATTCTTGTCTCATATTTAGGTCTGTTATCCATTTGAGTCTGTTTTTGTCTGTGATATGGAAAATGGTCCAGCTTCATTCTTCTGCATGTGGCTGTCCAATTTTCCCAACACCATTTGTTGAACAAACTGCCTTTTCTCCATTGGATATTCTTTCTTGCTTTGTTGAAAATGAGTTGACCGTAGAGTTGAAGGTTCATTTCTGGATTCTCTATTTGGTTCCCTTGATCTATGTGTCTGTTTTTGTGCCAGTACCATACTGTCTTGATAATTACAGCTTTGTAATAGAGTTTGAAGTCCAGAATTATGATGCCACCAGCTTTGGTTTTCCTTTTCAAAATTCCTGTAGCTATTCGGGGTCTTTCCTGATTCCATAAAAAATTTAAGATTATTTGTTCCAGCTCTGTGAAAAATATTGATGGTATTTTGATAGGGATTGCATTAATTGTGTAAATTGCTTTAGGTAGCATAAATATTTTAACAATATTTGAAGAAGAAACAGTCTTTGTTTTTAGGTGTCTTGTCTGAGTCATTTCTTCTATGAAACCTAACAAGGTTAGGTTAAAAATTGACAAAATCCCTTCTTTATGATCCTATAGTAATTTAAAAATATTTTATAAAATATTTAATATAGTATTATACAATTGGTTATAAAAGTAGTTAGTTTAGGATTCCGTGATTTTTTTAAAAGATTTATTTATTTATTTGAGAGAGAGAGAGAGAGAGTAAATGAGGAGCAGGTCAAAGGAAGAAGAAAATAAATCCTCAAGCAGACTCCCTGCTGAGCCTGGAACCGCACTTGAGGCCAGTACCAGGCCACTGAGATCATGACCTGAGCTGAAACCAAGAGTTTACTGTTTAACCAACTGAGCCACGCAGGCACCCCAGAATTCCATAGATTTCTTAAAGTAGTGAGACTTTTGTTTTGTTTTGTTTATTTATCTTTATCCCCACTCACTTAATACATTGCTTGTTAGATAGTTGGAATTAATTTTATATTTGTTGAATGAATGGTCTCACCTTAGAATAATGTAAATAAGAAGTTTGAGTTTATTATCTCATAAATACATGCACTATTGGCCTAATGATTCTATATTTATTTACTGTTTACTCTACGAAAAATTAAGTGAGATTTCACAGAATATCTTGGCAAAGGCAAAACTCTGGAATCCCATCAAGGTTGCATCCTTGTATGGGATATCTGTTTTCTAAGTTGGTTTGAGTCATTAACCTGACTTCCAATAAATTCTGGCACAGATGACTTTGTTATGCATAATGAAAACTGTTTCCATTCATTCAGACTGCTTTTACAGCAAACTGCAGTGGTTCTCTGGTAAGCATAATAAGGACATAGTGATTTTAATTGAGGACATTACTAAGATTTATTGATCTGCATGTGCTAATGTTGGAATTTAAAGGTCAAGAAGCCACAACATTGACACAAAAATGTCAGTATAATGGATTTTCAGTGAGGCATAGGGTCATTTTAAAAAGATAGCCCTGATTACCCAAAATTTCCAGGTATAGTCACCATGAATTGTCTTCCTCCTACCATTATAAGTATCAGTCTCATTTCGTGTTGCTGTTTTATGAGATGAGAAACAACAGGATATTGCTATGAGTGGAATGAGACATTTTTTGGACACATCAAGAAAGAATATTATTAATTTTATGGTTGATGTTTTACAAAAACCACTCACCAATTGTTTGTGGTCAATATTCAATACAAGTCACTTATTCAAGTAGACAGGTGCTTATGTACCATGAGGCATGTTCATCCCTGTTTGTGTTAACTTAGTGCTGCTAAATGGCTAAGCTGTCTTTACTCCCATTCTATTTTCAAAACAAATGGGTTTGAGCTTTTATTTTATTAAAAAAAAATCAAGGATGACATATGTTTAAGGATATTAAAGATATTCTCCTTTTATAAATAAAGTGGTAGAAAATTTGTATAAATTATGTGTACATTATAAATAATGCTATTTATGAAGAAATCAGAGGTATAGAGGACGTAAAATTTTCATTTTTGTTTATTTCAAGATTCCTTCTCTTGCTCTTCTTTTCTCCCCACTTCTCTCTATGTGGAAATCTTCACAACTTCTAGCACAGGCATTGAGTTCCCTTAAACTTGTATTTCCTGCCTGCCTTCTAACCCTCAAATCCTTAATTTTAGACATTGTATCACACAGCAACATATAATGACAGAAAAAGCATCATTTCAGCCTATTTCAGTAATTGTTGTTCTTATGTTTTGCTTGAAAAACAATGAATAACATCTTTGTAAAAATGCATATAGTCCATTATGAGAGAGGTAGTTCAGTCATCTCATTCATATGTGTTTAAGTTCATGGAGAAATATTTATTTGGTACCAATATGTATCAGTAACTAAAGGAAAGAAATGGTCTCTAACTGTAAGTAATTGACAGTCCAGTATAAAAAAATGAAACGATCTATAGTATTCTGTTAGTATCAGGCATATTTCTATTATGATTGAAAACATAAGGCAAATTAAGAGATTTTATGATGTCCTCTTAATAAAACTCAGACCTGGAAGTCAGCAATTAAATGGAATATAATTCAGGGATCACTTCATTAGGCAATCATTGATTTGTTATCTGCCCTGTGCCAAACTCCTTGGTATGTATGGGGAATAAATAGTTGAATAAAGCATCCTTCCAATTCTTACCTCTATTAGAAAGACATACTCATTAACAGGTATTTTCCATTGCATGCAATGAGTTTTTATTAGCATTTGGCACCTAGTTCTAAAGAAACAGAATAGACATTCAGCCACACCTGCACAAAGTCTCTCAGAGGAAATGAAATCTGAATTACAGCTTGAGGCAATATATAATCAGCTATGTCACAAGTGACATAAAATTATATTTAAAAGTTATCTGCGGACTTTCAGATGTTGGAAATTACACGGCTCTTTGGGAATACCTGAAGATATTTCATAGATAGGATTATTTTGGAGGTAGCTCTTATTCAAAGGATTTCAATAATCGATGAAAGTTTAAAGGATTTCAGTAATCAATGCTATCATTTCCATTTTAGGATGAATAATATTTATGCAAATCTTCAATGGAATAACACTCAAAGAACTAAGTACAAAAAGAAATTATTTCTCCACTTTGTAATGTCACTTTCCTGCTTTCTAGGAAAAAAAGGCCATCATGTGTAAGAATTGTGTATGTTGATTTAAGTTCAATGATTACAGATAAATTTATAAGAACAATTTAAAATGCCATATATAATTGAGTTACAAAACTGTTATTAAAGAACTTCTATGGAGGGAGCCTGAGTGGCTTAGTTAGTTAAGCATCTGCCTTTGGCTCAGGCCATGATCCCAAGGTCTGGGATGGAGCCCCACATTAGGCTCCCTGCTCAGCTGGGGGTCTGTTTCTCCCTCTTCCTCTATTCCCTCTCTAGTGCTCGTTCCCACTTCCAAGTAGATAAATAAAATCTTAAAAAAAATAAATAGAGAACTCCTGTGTTTGTACCATAAATCATGCATAATAAGTAGATTGTACTCTTAAATGTGTGTGTGTGTGTGTGTGTGTGAGAGAGAGAGAGAGAGAGAGAGAGGCCACAGTATTGTTATCCTGAAGTTAGCTTAGTGGAATATGATACTTTAAAAGGTAAGCCAAATAAATTAATAGAAAAAAAAAAAAAACTTGAGAGAATTTTAAGACCAGTGAAATGAAAAACCAAAAAGCAGAGAAGCTGATAATCTTGAATCATTGGTACTGGATGTTTTTAAACTATTATTATGTGTACAGTGTTATTGTATCTTTATGATAGTTATTTAACATGCAGAAAACAACATAAGAGAATTCAGGAAGACAGAAATAAAAAGTCTGATAGAAAAAAGTGAGCAGGACATTATGTCTGAAACATAGTTTCTTCTTTTTTTTTTTTTTTTTATTTATTTATGATAGTCACAGAGAGAGAGAGAGAGGCAGAGACACAGGCAGAGGGAGAAGCAGGCTCCATGCACCGGGAGCCCGATGTGGGATTCGATCCCGAGTCTCCAGGATCGCGCCCTGGGCCAAAGGCAGGCGCCAAACCGCTGCGCCACCCAGGGATCCCTGAAACATGGTCTCTATAGGTCGACTAAGACAAAAGGCTGAAAAGTGGGTGGACTCTATAGCAAAAATAAACAAAGGAAATATTTCCTTATTGTAACTAACATATGAGATAAATTAGGTAGAATATGTATAAAGAAACTACTACAATAAACTAAAAGAGGAATAAAAAGGAAACCTCAGAAATGGTAATGGCAAAACAGACAGACGGACAAAGCCCACAATAATGTATTCCTTGATTCAACATTACATTGGTTCCAAAGTCCAGGCCGATGTTTGTTCATTGTGATAGTTTCAGCACATGGTACCTTACTTAGGCCACGATAGGCACTCAAAATGTTCGCTGAATGATGAAATCATTATAGAACAAATACTGTAACCAAAAATAAACATGGATATCTTCACAAAAGAGTGAATGTAATACACATCATAGATTTGAGGAAAGAGAACTTAGTCTAGATTTAGTTGTATGCAAGAATAAGAGGAGAAAAAAGGAGATAAAATATTTTCAAGAAAAACGTCTGCACCCCTGGAAGAAAAACCTAGAGATAAAAGAAAGTGATTTGATTAATATGTTGAGATAATTAGTTCAATATCTTTGCCAAATCTATCATACATGTATATTGAGACACCCAATGAGAAATTTAAGGGTGTTGAGTTGGTAAATGTTTATTAAAGGTAAAAGCTAAGGGAATTCTTGTAATATCCTACAAACTAGTATTGGTAGAACTTTAAAAAATTAGGTTTCCTTTGTTACTGCTGTCCTTCTAAAAATCATTACATGTAAGGGCCCTTCTATTCCAAATTTTCACATACATATATGTCTTGCACTTCTAACATCAGCAGCTTTCCTTCACTTTCAACTGTCACGATGACTCACTTTTGTAATCTCCAACCTGCTAGGTTCTGCTTCACAAAAGTACTTTGTATTTTTAAATTCTTCTTTTTATGAAAACTGTGATATTTTTTCCCCACATTACTCCCATTTCCTTAAAGGCTTTACGATTATGCTTACTGATTTATTTCTATGGTAGTGCATTTTAGCAACAGTTTTAGCAATTACTTCCTGTTAAAACTTTAATGGAGACAAGATTAACAGCAGGAGAGAGGTTTTGTTGTTTTACTTTTGTTTTTGAAGTAGGGCAACAATAAAATTACATGCATGTGAAAATTAGGACTTTGTTGTGATTATTCACTTCCAGCTCCTGGATTTAAAATGCAGCCTCTTATTAATAAGGAGGGCACTATTTATAATGAGCACTGGGTGTTATATGTAAGTGATGAATCACTAAATTCAACTCCTGCAACCAATACTATACTATATGTTAACTAAATAGAATTTAAATAAAAATTTGAAACAAAACAAACAATGAAGCCCATAATGCTCACCACAAGAAAATATAAAATAAAATAAAATAAAATAAAATAAAATAAAATAAAATAAAGCTTTTACTGGATAGGATTTACCATTCCTAAATGAACTATTGGAATTTAAAATTATCTTTTGGAAGGCTGTTTCATTTCATTTCATGTCAAGGATGTTATGGTTAAAACTAAGATAATTCTTTTGAATTAGTTTCTTCCTATCTTTTCCTCCTTTTTTAAAAAATAATTCTTTCCTTTTTCTTATTTTCTTTTAAATGACCAGTGTAAGTTTAAAAAGAGTTGTGTAAAAAATAAAAATCACTTTCTGTGAGTCATGAATAAATAACATGGAATAAATCTTAATCCAACTCTTGTTGGCCAAATACCTGATTTATATAGCCATCATGAAGCCATAGTTTGTTATATGTTTGATGAACATTTGATTATATTTGAGTGACATTAATTTAAAATCATATCCAGATTATTAAATTGTTTATGCCATATGATTTCCTACTCACTGTTTTGATATTATAGGGACATTATGACAACCTGCATGAAATATAGTTAACTTATGAATCATATAGTTTTAGTCACGTTCACAATTGAAAAATAATGTATGTTAGAAATTTCCTGTTTTCTCAGCATTTTAGAAAATAGTCCTTGTCATAGTAACTGTTGAATTAGGATTTACAATAAAGCAAAACCTTCATTTGTTAAGTAAGTAAAGTTTTTATTAGTCAAACAATATCCTAGACAAAAAACAAAAACAAAAACAAAAAAACCCAAGAAACAAAACAACCTCCCCCAAAACCTGACTAAATATTTAAGAGAAAAAATTCCAAGGAAGAGAAATTATGTTTTCTCTTACATCGGACGCTCAAAGATAATTTTAATAGCTATCTATTGACTCAATGATAGTTAAAATTCATAGATAGTTTCAAAAGTCAGAGCCAATAGGGATAATCTATTATTTTTCATGTAAATAAAAGTAGACAAATGTGGATGATTTACTAATGACTGTTCTTTTAAATTGCATTTATCCACTCACTAACCCATGCAAAACTGATTTCAAGGTACATATTACATTCTTTGTCAAAGAATTATATTGGGATCCAAAGCTGTTGCATCTACAATTTTAATTAATGTCTTCTTTCACAAATTGTATAGCTGTATCCTAAAAAGAACAAAATCCATTGTGGCCACTTTGATTAGTGACAGAGCAGCAGTATTTGATAAGAGCAGCAGCATTTGGTACAGTTTCTCTAAAAGTCTTTAAATTTCTCTTTGCTACACAGTAAGAATACAGATATATCTAAGAATGGTTAAATTGGATATTAACAAGATGATATTCAATACACTTTACTGTCTTCTACATAAGTAAGACATATATATATATTTATTATTAAGTATAGTTCTCCCACCTACTTAAAAAATAGATATCTGGATATTAGTTCTACTGGTCTTGTTAATAAAATTCCCTAAGATGAGATTTAACCAGAGAACAATTATGTTATCCTAATTAACACCAATATCAAATTTCCCTAGCCTTTCTTACTCATTCCTGCATTTTTTAAGATGTGCAAAAATTTTGCATTAAAACAGGTCTACAATGATAAATAAACTTCACAGTCAAAACAGCTTAAAAATAAGTATAAATATTTAAAAGTATTAAATATGTAATCAGCCTAAGTGATATGGCTTATATGGAAGGTTAACCTGTCACTCAGATATGTATCAATTTAAACCACATTTTCCAGTACATTGTTTCAAAAAGTATGCATTCTTATTCTCCTTTGCTGGGTAATATAAAAACTGATAAAATCAAAGTTAAGGAATTTATTATAAATACCTTCAACAAATCTAACTACCTAGTTGTCCTCTGTCCTTATATTATACAGAAACAAATGTCACTAATTTAGAGAAATTTAAAAAGTTATCTGAGTTTGATTTTGTAAACTAACTTCCAAGTGCAAATTACAAGTGCTTTGTACATTTAAAATTTTACAGAAACTTTATTTAAAATATTAGCCATTCTGTTTGCATCCTTAAATCTCCAAATCCCCAAACATTGTATAGATAAATTCATATGGGTGTAGTTGTGACTCTAACATAAATAAATGGTCAGCTATGTTAAAATGAAGGCCATATTGGGATGACTGTAGCTGTGTCATTTGTTTGCTCAAAAACATGTGCAATGTACCAAGTTCTAATGTTTTTGTACTATGAAACTATCTACATTTTATCATGTTTGAAGTATGTCTCCTATGAATACAAAGGCCACAAGAGCAACAATTTTCTTAGTTGAAACTGAGAGTTTTATTCCAGAAGAAAGATAAGTGAATACAAAAATATAGTCTTGTTACTTTGATTTGTGTCCAGCTACACTGACGATATAAGCAAAAATATTATAATAAAAAGAGTCTCAAATTGAATTATTTAGCACTGAAAAATCGGTCAGAACCTAGTTTTGATAAATCTAGGTAAAATATAGTTGGCATGATGTATGCATAATGCCCAGGGCTTATTCCAAATTTGAAGATTTAAACCCAACTTTTACATGTAGGGATAGATATTAAAATGACACAGAGTAAAAATGATTATGATTGAGCTTTTTAGTAAGACATGAGTCTTACTATGAAATATGAAATATCTATGAAATATCACACCATAGTCTTTTAAACTAAGGATTAACCTTCCATGGGAACTGTTCTGTGGAAAGAAAGAAAATAATAAAAATTTTAGATGCATGTAGTGATGCCTAAAGTCCTGTTTTAATTCACATTATCAGTAACTCTGCAGTTCTTTCTCTCATGGCTAATGTATTCACTATTTCATAACATTGGACAAGAAGTGCAATTTATCAAACTAGAAACTCAATACGTCACACAACATTGAAATAGTATAGTAGTTCTGTCATAGGAACATCACCATTATATTATGCATTATGACATTTTAGACAACAGAAAATACTGCTTTTGTCTCCACAGATGCATAGTGCTTTCACTGCAGAAAGGCAACACTGTAAAAAAGATGCTTTTACCAATACTCTGTGGTTGTGGTGGTACTAACAGATTCAATTACAGTGCAAAGTAAAACAGCAAGTGCTTACTTTTTTCTCCTTTGAAATTGAATATCTTCCAAAGCAAGATTCTGAAATAGAAGCCATTTTCAGTTTTGATCTATTTACTCTTTTTTCGTTTATAATAATAAGAAAACATGATAAAATGGTACTATTCATAACCTCTTTAAAAAGAAAAATAAGTGCTCTCTAGAAAGAATACCTGAATACTCCAACATCATAACATCATAATTTTCAATAGGAGATAGGGAAAAAATATCTTCAATTGAAGTTATTTCATGTATTTTTACCATAGTTTAATTTTTTTATTAAGTATTCCTCAGGCAACCCGATTGCAGTTGTGAATCTTCCAACCTATCAGTCTGTTCTATTGATCTAGATAGTAATCTTTTGTGGTCACCAAGTACTTCTGTGAAATTCCTGCCAAAAGCTGTATCCTATTTTCATTGATCCAAAAATATTTGCCAGATGCTTATTCACAGAAAAGCCACTTTAAAAATGGCAACTAATAATAGTGAATGGAATTAAATATATCATGTTTAGTGGTTTCAAATTATCTCAAAAGTGGTAAGATACATTAAGATACAGGTAAGATAGAGTTATAATTTTTTTATATGTATAATTTTATATGTCCAAATTTAACCACCAATGTATAGTTAATTTAAAATTGTATTTTAAAATACTACACTAAAAAAAAAAAAAAAAAAAAAAAAAACTACGCTAAAGGCAGATTTATGCTCAGTGATGCTCAGTGGTTGAGCATCTGCCTTTGGCCCAGGGTGTGATCCTGGAGCCCCCGGATCAGGTCCAACATCAGGCTCCCTGCATGGAGCCTGCTTCTCCCTCTGCCTATGTCTCTGCCTCTCTCTCTCTCTCTCTCTCTGTGTGTTTCTAATGAATAAATAAATAAAATCTAAAAGAAAATACTACACTTAGGTTAACAATGAGCAAATGGAAAAGAAAGAAGAATGATTGATGAAAATATGTGAAAATATATAATTAATATTGAACACAGAATCTAAACTATTATGTGCCTGTATTTAGGAAAATATAAGAATTAGAAAAAAATAATATTTTAAGTATTAGAACATCCAACATGTTATGACCAGCTTCATTTTTATGAAGATACCTCAAGATAATTAAATAAGACACCAATACAGGCATATTTGAAGTATGAGCAAGACAAAGTCATTTCATAACTATTAAGTTTCAAATTAAGAACCAGCTGACCTTCTAAGCAGGGCCAAACCACTAACATTTGTGCGATGTGCATATTCCTTTCAATATTTTTCTTAAGTAAGGATATTTTATAATGATCATTTTTTATCAGAACTATTTACATTAGAAATGTGACATACTGATTTTGAAGAAATGGTAAAAAACTTATTCTGAGGAATCTTAACTTGCTCAAGCATAAGATAATAAAAATACACCCAATAAAAATATGGATAAAGAATTAAAATAAGTAAATTAAAAGAATGTCAAAATCAGTAGTCATTAGGGAAATTCATGTTGAAGCCACAAGAAGATAACTCTATGTAAACTATTATAAAGGCTAAAAATTAGAATGGTTAAAAACATGAAGCATATAAATTATTTGCGAGGATGTGGCAGGAGGGAAATCCTCATTCATTGTTGGTAAGAATATCAGATAGTACAACCATTTTGGAAAATAATTTTGCAGGGTGCCTGGGTGGTTTAGTAGGTTAAGCATTGGACTCTTGGTTTCATCTCAGGTCAAGATCTCAAGGTTCTTAGATCAACCCCCACCCCATGTAGGGCTCCAAGCTCAGCAGAGTCTGCTTGAGATTCTATATCCCTTCTCCTCTGTCCCTACCCAGCTCTTGTGCAGTTTCTCTCTCTCTAAACTAAATAAATAAAATCTTCAAAAATTTCAAAAACAAATTTGCAATTTTTTTTTAAATTTTGCAATTTCTTAAAAAGAACTCGAACATATACATTCTGTGATTCAACTATTCTTCTCCTAAGTGTTACCCAAGAAATTAAAAGTATATATTCATTTAAAGTCTTGCACACAATTTTCATAATAGTTTTATTTGTAAAAGCCCCAGGGTAAAAATAACTTAAGTGTCCATCAATAGGGACACCTGAGTAGCTCAGCGGTTGAGCGTCTGCCTTTGGCCCAGGGCATGATCTCAGAGTTCTTGGATGGAGTTCCACATCAGGCTTCCTGTGAGGAGCTGCTTCTCCCTCTGCCTGTGCCTCTGCCTTCTCTCTGTGTCTCTCATGAATAAATAAATAAAATATTTTAAAAAGTGTCCATCAATAGAAAAATGGATAAACAATTATGATACATCCATACAACAACATATTACTCAACAGTAAATAAAAAAGAATTACCAAAACACACAACATTGATACATATCAGAATGATCATGGAGAGTGAAAGAAGGGAGACAAAAAAGTTATGTAGTGTATCATCCCACTTACAAATAAATTAAAATATGCAAGTAATCTACAGTGACAAAAAGCAGATCTATAAATGTCTGAAGGCAAGAGGAGATGTGTGGTAACAGAGCACAAGCCAAAGGACAAAGAAGGAACGTGGGTTAATGTGTGTGTGTTCATTATCTGATTGTAATGATGGTTACCGGGATCTACAGGAGTAAAAATTGAGCAACTTATATATTTTAAACGTGCAGTTTTGTTAGTCAGTTATCTCAATAAATATGCAAAAAAGTTTATATAAGTAAAATATTATATTACATATAAATCAAATACCAAGTAGGTGCTGTAGAAGAAAACATTAAGAAACCATGACCTATTGCCAGATATATCTCATCCTCCATCATTCACATTTTATTCTGTTTCAGGGCAAGGATGTAGAGGTGGATAGATTTTCAGCATTTCTGAGGGATCCATTATAACACTGAGTGTTGGGAGTAGTTAAGAGAATGCCATCCACTTATTTTAATCTCTTTCCTGTAGATACAAATAGTGATTACAATGAGATCTTCACCTCCTACCGTCCCCCCCAAGGGTATCTGTTATTCAAAGGCAATCTCCTAATTCTTAACTTGATAATTTGATACAAGAACTAAAAACTATTTGGATTACTAAAATGGAGAGTAAAAGGGCATCTTTTGTCTATACTTCCAAATATAGACGGTAACTTTTTTGGAACTTGTATTTTGGGCTATCTATAATAGTGGTTTTCAGTATGTTAAAATCTCTAGGGCAGCCTGGGTGGCTCAGTGGTTGAGCGCCTGCCTTTGGTCCAGGGCGTGATCCTGGAGACCCTGTTGATCAAGTCCCGTGTCGGGCTCCCTGCATGGAGCCTGCTTCTCCCTCTGCCTGTGTCTCTGCCTCTCTCTCTCTCTGTGTCTCTCATGAATAAATAAATAAAATCTTTTTAAAAAAATCTCTAATCAGAATGGTCTGCTTTTAATGGAATGCATAATTACTACTGTTGTGTTGTTGTAAATTATTGATAATTGGATTAATAGCTAAAATATGCTTTTCCATTTAACCTATCATTTATGACATACACAATTAACTATACTAAGAAAAATTTCTTGCATTGTCATTAGATGTAGACTAAAATTACAAGGGAGGGGTGTCATTTAACGAAAGCATAGTTCCCTCTATACTATCAAATGCTACAGGATAAAAGGTTATTTATCTTCTACCACTTACCAGGTACTGTTTTAAGTACTGGGAAATAAGCAGAAGAAAATGTACTATGCATTTTTTGGGAAATACACTACAAGTACTATATTCCTGAAATTCACATTAATCGTGTTTTTTTTTTTTTTTTAATTTTCTAAATCTGGCAACCTGTGTCATCTGGTTCCTCTTTAGCTATGCCATGGGAGGCTCTAGTAGAAGATTAGAGCTTCTTGCCGCTTTGATCTATGCTTATCTGGATAATCAGACAGTTGCTTTCGGTACTCTCAGCAGGGCTAGCCTTAGCGCTCCCATTATAGGTTTCAACCTCACTCAAACAGCACCACCTCTGCAGTAAGAGAACCTCTTGTCCTTCTCCAATACCTGCTGTTCCTAAGTACCCTTCAGAGGATCTACAAATAGCCATGTGGTGATATCTACAAATTTAGAATTACCAGCCTCATAAGGGCCCTTATTCCAACCTTTTACTTTCTAAAAATACCATGTGTTTTTTTGTTTCCCCAGCCTTAAAGCAGCTACTGAACCCTAAAGATATTAAAGCCTGGGTTACCTCAGTTTCCTATTTTTGCCACTTGGCCCTCCAGCCTGTGTTTGAGAAATACCCTGTGTTTGAAGCATGCAGTGTGATTTCCATTTTTCTGTCTTGGCATTAATGGAGTAAATGGTCACAATAAATCAAGCTGAAGATAATGATGGATGGGGCTAATGGAAGTAGCAATGAAATGGTGTAAATTGGTAGAATTCTGGATATCCTTTGAAGGTACAGCCATCAGGGATTGATGACTGATTGGTTGTAGATTATGAAAGGAAAAAGGAGATTGAAAAGGATGTCTCCTGTAGTTTTAGCCAATGCACGGGGAAGAATTGAGTTGGTACCTATAGGGCAAGAAGACAAGGAGAGAAATAAGCTTGAGAGAAAATACAAGAACTTGGTGACAAAATAGGTTTGAGACCGTTTTTTAGTAATCTCAAATTGATATGTGTGTCAGGAACTCAGGCATTTTACATAAAATATCTATGCTTTATTTATACGTTTGGAAAGAAATTAGCTTTTATTTTGTATTAAAAAATGAGACTGATAAGCTGACCAGAAGAGTGAGTGTATAGAGAAAATAGAGGAGTTTCAAGGACTAAAGCGCTGGCGATCCAGCATTTAGAGGTTGAGATGAGAAAGAATCAGCAGAGGAGAGACTGGGTAGTAACAGCCAAACAGGTGGGGGGGTGAAGCAGGACACTGCAATTATCAAGGAGAAGGGTATGATGTAATGAATCTAATGCCACTGATTGGTCAAAGCAAACGGCATCTAGGGCACATGAGTGGCTCAGGTGATCCTGGGGTCCTGGGGCCGAGTCCCCATCCAACTCCCCGTGGGGAGCCTGCTTCTCCCTCTGCCTATGTCTCCGCCCTCTCTCTATCTCTCTGATGAATAAACAAATAAAATAAAATCTTTTTAAAAAAGAAAGGAGGGATCCCTGGGTGGCTCAGCGGTTTAGCGCCTGCCTTCAGCCCAGGGCATGATCCTGGAGACCTGGGATCGGGTCCCACATCAGGCTCCCTGCATGGAGCCTGCTTTTATCTCTGCCTTGGTCTCTGCCCCTCTCTCTCTCTCTTTCTCTCTCTTTGTGTCTCTCATGAATAAATAAATAAAATCTTAAAAAAAAAAAAAAAGAAAGGAAATGGCATCTGACAAGGGGATCACATAATTGGGTAACGTTGTCCTTGATGACAGCTTTTTCAGTGCAGTGATGGAAGTAAATGCTTTTAGGATACAGATTCAATAGAGAATGTGAAAAGATATATGGAAACACAGAATGGAGATAACTTTTTAATAATTCTTGCTTGGAAGAGGAGAAAGCAGAGTAGTAGCTAGAGGGGAGAATAGGGCTACAAGATACAGCATGATTTTATACGATGGTCATGATCCAGTAGAGGCAAGACTTGATACTGGACTGAGAGAAAGATTTCCAGAACAATTACTTTGAGTAAGTAAGAAGGGATAATGCTACACTGGAGTGCAGATAGTCAAAAAGAGCAGTAAGATAAGTTATAGGCTGAGATGTAGGCAAGCAGTCAGACATGCTGGCAGGAACTGTGCAGAGTCTGCTGATTATTTGTGTTTCTCAGTCATCCACTGATAGCGATCACTGAGAAGATGGTGTTATAGGTTTATAGATGAAGTACATGTATAAAATATTCACCTCGAAGAGAAAGACAATAAATAAGCCTAATTAAACATAGTATAGTTCTTTGGAATCAATGAAATTCCACTTTGTATTATTGGTCATGAAATTAAAGTTAGACCTAAAATTATTTTTATAGTTCTCTCCAGAAATGTCTTATTAGGTTAATGTAGCTGCACAGGTTTAAGCACACGGTGAAAACACACAGATACATTAAGCCAGGTTTGTGATTTTTCTAAACCAGTATGGGAAATCCAGAGAGAGATAAAGGAATTGTTGCTGCATATAACTGATAATTATAATGACTTACCAGGAAATTCAGCTGGTTAAGGAAGGAATTGGAGACATGAGGAACAGTAAGTAATTTTGCAGATATGGTTGCAAATATGAATGGATTACAAATCTCAGTGGGTCAGAGCTCAATAGGGAGTAATCTGGGATTATAGAAGGTAGAGAACACAGCAGGATTATAATGTGAAATAGTAATATCACATTCGAGGGTATGGAATCATAGAAATATCTGCCTCAAATTATGTGGGGGAAAGATCATAAGTAGATACAAGAAGGTCAAGAAATAAATATCAGATATTTAGAGTCATCTATGTGAAAAATTGAAATTATTAAGAATTTTCACAGAAATTACAAATGACAGTCTGTTAAGACCTAAAACATTTAAGAAATGATTCAGAGTAACCTCTTGATCACATTTGACTACAAAGAGAATGACTACATGATGGTGCAATCTGCGAAGAGATCTGATGGTGGGCATAAAAGGTGGTGTCTCACACATGCATTGTGTAGCAAAAAAGACACCTGTTCTATTACATCCATTATAATGTAGTGAAAGATTTTAGAATATGGAAAGAGGTGGGGAGAGGAGTCACAAATAGTTATGTAGAGTTTTATGGTCACTAAAATTTGCACATGAGGGATGCTCGGTAAGTCCTGTGTCTGTGGTGAACAACATGAGAACAGTGGTGCAGAGGGTAGCATGTACTGTCAGTGTTGAGCACAAAGAAGGTGGGGTGTGTTTTCTCAGGAACGTAGGATTCTATTTCCATTTAAATCTTTATCACTTTAAACTACAGTCGATATTTCAGCTATGTTAGATAGTAAGTGAAACCCTATTCTTGTACGATTCACCCATGTGTTAGCCTCCAGTTTTATTTTTGATGAAGGTCGTAAGACTTTGAGATGGTGATTATGTGCTGAGCACAAGAGTTTCCTTTTGCATTCCTGTAGCTAGTCTTCATGCTTTTGGTTATAGTGAGACAAGGTATTTTTCATTTTTTAATGGCCATTTATATTTTTTCTTATGAATTGTTTTTACTTAAATCTTACATGGTGAGAACCTTATATTTTCTTAGTAAATCTATTGTTAAAAACTCTCCTTGTTTCCCTTTTCCAGTTACAAATTAACATATATTTATTCTATCCATTATTTCATCCTGAAATGTTTTTCTCCTACTTCACATTAGAATCTTACTCTTTTTTTCTCTTCTTTTATCTTCCCACACTTTGTTCTTTTGACTCACTGACTCCTGCCCCTTTTTTTCTTTCATAATTTTTAAGGGTGTGTCTCCCAATATTATCCATTATCTACCACAGAAAAACTTGTGTAGTTTATAGAATAAACTTACTCTTTTTTAAAGATTTATTTATTTATTAGAGAAAGAGAGATAGTGTGAGTTGGGGGGCGGGCAGAGGGAGTACAGTAAACTTACTCTTGATTAATCGTGACTAAAATCTAAGCCAGGGGATCCCTGGGTGGCTCAGCAGTTTAGCGCCTGCCTTTGGCCCAGGGCGTGATCCTGGAATCCTGGGATTCTGGGATCAAGTCCCACATCGGGCTTCCTGCATGGAGCCTGCTTCTCCCTCTGCCTGTGACTCTGCCTCTCTCTCTCTGTATCTCTCATGAATAAATGATCTTTAAAAATAAATAAATAAATAAAATAAAAATTTTAAAAAATCTAAGGCAGTAATAAAGATATAGTATGTTGCTTAAGTGGTGAAAAGGGGAATTATCTCTTATAGGAAAGCTAAGGAATTTGTTATGAAGGAGATGACCTTTAAGAGAAGAATAAGTATAATTTAATCATATGGAACCTGATAAAAGACAATTTATAAATAAAGGACAATATAGGGTTGCCTGGGTGGCTCAGTTGGTTAAGTGTCCAACTCTTGACTTCATCTCAGGTCATAATCTCATGGTCCTCAGATTAGGTCCATGACCAGCTCTATACTGGTTGTGGACCTGCTTGGGATTCTCCCTCCCTCTCCCTCAGCCCCTCCCTCCATCTCTAAAAAAATAAAATAAAGAATAATATAAATATACATGTATATAAATATTTTATATATTTACATTTTATATATATAATATTTACGAAAAGTTGAGATAACATTATCTAGCATTTTGTCAACCACTTTTCAAACTCATTGTAGAATGCTTTCCTTTTAGTGTTTTTGATTTTACACATTAAGTAAAAGGAAGACATAGCAAATTGAAATCACTCTCTAGATTAACAAAGACATTTTGTACAGCAGCTAGCTATGAACAATCTGTGGTTTTATTTTTTGACCTCTCTTCTATTATACCCATAATGATGATGTTGAGCAAGCAAAAATTTAAAAATATGAACTTAATGTACAAGTATGATATTTTCTGCTGAGATAGTTTTTAGAGCTAATGTAGACTACATTCTTAATACTAATCTTTAAAGTCATGTTGGAGCATGACCTACATAATAGCATGAAGGATGCTTTATACATTTCTAATGAATTCTATGCTCTAAAATATGAAGGTCTCATTGATACATTAATAGAAATGAAGCAAAGGTGAGAAGATCATCATTTTTTATCATCTAATATGAATTATATGTAACCAAAGCTTTCAATCTCTATTTCTTATTATCCATTTAAATAATATCACATTTAGATTGACTTTTCTTCTTAGACAATTAAAATCTGGAAATTAACTTTTACTTACACATTCATACTAGGATATCTAGTAGGAATGCTGAAATATTTTTATTAAGTTTTAAAATTTTAATTTCAATATAGTTAAGATTATAGTGTTATATTAGTTTCAGGTGTATTATATAGTGATTCAACAATTCTATACATTAGTCAGTACTCATCATAATAAGAGTATTCTGTAATCCCCATCACCTATTTCACTTATCCCTCCACCCACTTCCCCTCTGCCAACCATCATTTTGTTCTCTGTAGTTAAGAGTCTGTTTCTTGGTTTGTCTCTCTCTCTCTCTTCCTTTTTCACCTTTGTTTTGTTTCTTAAATTCCACATATGAGTGAAATGATATGGTATTTTTCTTTCTCTGACTGACTTATTCCATTTAGCATTATACTCTCAGGTTCCATCCATGTAGTTGCAAATGGCAAGATTTCATTCCTTTTTATAATTGAATAATAGGAATGATGAAATATTAATGTATTCTGTATGCTAAGTTTTATTTTAATTGCTATGTTTCAAAAACTCATGTTTAGGAATAAAATTATTCCTGTGAAATAAAAAATTAAATTATGTTACATGATTTATAATTTTTATTAATTATCCTAAATATCGCTATTATTTAATCACATTGATATTTTGTTATCAAGATGACATATCTCACAGCACATCAAGATGATTTTCTTATTTTTTTAAATTTCAGCATTTTTATAAGAAGGCATCTGAACTCACTTGTACCATTAGAATTTTATAGAACTCAAATTGAAATATTAGCACTCTATTGTTGATGATTATATATTACAAAATGGCATTTCTATTTCCTAATTTTATTTATTTATTTATTTATTTATTTATTTATTTTTATTTTTTTTTTTTAAATTTATTTATGATAGGCACACAGTGAGAGAGAGAGGCAGAGACACAGGCAGAGGGAGAAGCAGGCTCCATGCACCGGGAGCCCGACATGGGATTCGATCCCGGATCTCCAGGATCACGCCCTGGTCAAAGGCAGGCGCCAAACCGCTGCGCCACCCAGGGATCCCTCTATTTCCTAATTTTAAATTAAATGGCAGAAATATATAGAAAAAGTCATTTAGTACATTTTCCTTTGGAACCATTCAACCTAATGAAAGTATAAATGGAAAGGTATACATTGAGAAAAAGGTTATTTGGAGATGATCATTTCTCAAATTGTACATAATAGCACAGAGGAAAGGTCTGAATCTAGTCATTTAATAAATGTACAGAGTACCTAAAATAAGCCACCTCTCCCTCACAAGAATATATTTTTTAAAAGAAAAACCAAAATTTTAATTTGAGTGTGTATTTGCCCAAACATATTGAGAAAAGTCGCAACCTGAATTTTCTTAGAAAAAATCTGAATATTTTCTTGAATCATCAGAATTAAGGTAACATTTTGCAAACTGATATATGTGATTGTGAAATTGACCCCAACCACATGGTATTTCAATAATACTGTAAATCTAGGAAAGTTATTTGGGGTGTGTTTTGTTTTTTTTATCAATTTTATGCAAATGACAAGAACATCTCTGATACTAATTTTCATGATGTAGTATTAGATTTAATAATAATACAGAAGAAAACATCTTCTTTGGATTTCTGAATTTCTAGAAATTTGGATTTAAGACTAAATCAAAGCATGATAAAACAAGCAAACAAAACAATCAAATAAAAACTTCCCAATCTTGAGTGAAAAAAAATCATCAATAAGGAAATAAAAGAAATTGTTGATCTAGTTTAGTTTAGATTCCAAGTAAAGAATTAGGTTTCCTTTTTTTCCCCTTAGACTCCAATTTTTATAATTTTTTATAATTTTTTATTCCAATTTTCCAGAAATTATATTGCAAATGTACACGATGGTGAATTTTGTGTGTCGATTTGACTAAGCTAAGGGTTGCCCAGATATCTGGTGAAAAATTATTTCTGGATTTATTCATGTGGATGTTTGTGGAATAGATTCACATTCCAATTAGTAGACAGAGTAAGGATCTCCCTCCTCAATGTAGGTGATCATTATCAAATCTGGTAAGGGTCAGAATAGAACAAAAAGGTAGTCACTTTCTTCCTGAGCTGAGATGTCCATGTTCTCCTGCCCTTGAACACTGAAGCTCCTGCTTCTTGGACCTTTGGAATCCTGCACTTATACAAGAATTCTCCCTTGAAGTCCCACTTAATGATGTGTTCACATGTATTACATGCTTCTTTGTAATTTGTAAAAGGAAGATCATTTAATGGCAAGAGATTAGACCAATTGTGAATTCTAATTTGCCATCTATCATGCTTCCTTGATTGTTATGTTGTCAATGTAGTTTTTGCGGATCCAGGTAATAGAAATCTGAAATGGGGAGACATTTGGTTTATTTTCACTTTATCACATGTTTACATAAAACACCCTACTGTCATATATTCTCTTTCCCCTCTCTTATATTTCTTCATTATTCATATCATTTCTGACATGCTATGCCTTTATGTGTGTATTCGTTTCTCTATACAGTAGAATATACAAGTTCCAAGAAAACAAATGCTTTGTATTGTTTTTCCCACTTCTGTGATAGCAATATTCTATACATTAGAATATAGAATATCTGAAAACTAGTAGGTACTGCATGAATATATGTTAAGTAAGTGAAATAGTAATTAAAGTTTCTAGTATCTCACATGCTGTAGGTATGATAAATATGAAAGTTAAATATACACCTTCAGTTATTCCTTTCCGTAATTATATTTCAATGACATTAGAACTTTTGGTTTATGGAAGTATTTAATTCACATCCATAAACCTAGTAATGCACACAGCTGAATTGCACGATATAACAATGGGCTCCTTGCTGGTTGATTTTCTGTATGCCCTATGGAATTATTCTTTGGAAACAAATTCAAATATATTACCAGTGGAATGTTCATAAGTTTGATTAATTTTATCCAAAACTGTATTTAGTATCTATTTTTTTATCCCTTCTGTAAAAAAAAAAAAAAAAAAAAAAACACTATTTGAATAAATAGCAGAGCTAACCTTTTGAGTTTTTTTTTTTAATCACTGTATAATGGACAAAATAAGTTTACATTATGTTCAGGTACACAACACAATAATTTGAAATTTATATATATTATATATATTGTAAAATGATCAACACAATAAGTCTGGTTAACATATCTCACCATACATAGTTACTGTTTTTTTTTCTTGTGATGAGAACTTTTAAGATTTACTTTCTTAGTGACTTTCAGGTATGTAGTACATTATTATTAACTACAGTCACCATGATATACGTTCTATTCCCATGACTTATTTTTTAACTAGAAGTTTGTGTTATATGACATTCTTCATCCATTTTCATCTACTCCTACAACCCATCTTTGACAAACCAGTTTGTTTTCTGTATCTAGAAGCTTGTTTGTTTACTTGTCTTTTAGATTCCATATATAAATGAGATAGCACAATATATGTCTTTCTCTGTCTTGTTTTCTTGTTTTACTTTACATAATGCCCTCGAGTTCCATCTAAGTTGTCACAAATGGCAAGATTTCCCTTTTTTATGTTTGAATTTTATATGTATACCACATTTTCTTTATCCATTCATCCATGATGGACAATTGGGTTGTTTCTATAACTTGACTGTTGAAAATAATACTGTAATGGGCATGAGGGTACATATAATCTTCTTAAGTTACTGTTTCCACTTTTTCAGATAAATATTTAGAAGTAGAATTGTGGAATCATATGGTAGTTCTATTTTTAATTTTGTGAGGAAATTCCATACTGTTTTCCATAGTGGCTATACCAATTTACATTCTCACTAACAGGGCACCAGAGTTCCCTTTTCTCCATATCCTTGCCAACACTTGTTATCTCCTGTCGTTTTAATAGTAGCCATTCTAACAAGTATGAGATGATATCCCATTGTGGTTTTGATTTGCATTTCTCTGATGCTTAGTGATACTGAACATCTTCTTGTGCACTTTCTAAGGAAGCATGTTTCTTTAGATCCTGTGCCCATGTTTTAAAAAGGTTTTGTTTTGTTTTGTTTTTGCCATTCAGTTGGATTATTGTATACTAACTGCTTAGCAGATATATGATTTGCAAATATTTCCCTCATTTCGTGGGTTCTCTTCTCATTTTGTTGATGGTTTCCTTTGCTATGCAAAAGCTTTTTAGTTTGAAGTAGTCCTGTGTATTTTTGTTTTTGTTGTCTTTGTTTTGGGGTCAAACTGAAAAATATCATTATAAAGACCAATGTCACATAGCTTACCCCCTATATATATTTTTTTTTCTTCTAGGATATTTGAAGATTTTATTTATTCATGAGACACACACACACACAGAGGGAGAGAGAGAGAGAGAGAGAGAGAGGCAGAGTCACAGGCAGAGGGAGAAGCAGGCTCCACGCAGGGAGCCCGACGTGGAACTCCATCCCGGGTCTCCAAGATCAGGCCCTGGGCTGAAGGCAGTGCTAAACTGCTGAGCTACCCGGACTGCCCTCTTCTAAAATATTTTGGTTTCGATCTTACATTCAAGTGTTTCATCCATTTTGAGTTAATTTTTGTTTATGGTTTAAGATACAGGTCTAGTTCGTCTCTTGTATGTAATTGTCCAGTTGTGCCAACACCATTTATTGGGAAGACTATCCTTTTCCCATGGTATATTCTTAGCTCTTTCCTCATAAATTAATTGAACATACATGTGTGGGTTTATTTCTGGTCTCTATTCTCTTACATTGTTCTGTGTGTTTTTATGTCGATTATATACTATTTTGATTACTATAGCTTTGTAATATAGTTTGAAATCAGAGAGTGTGACACCTGTAGCTTTGTGCTTCTTTCTCATGTTTGCTTGGCAACTCAGGGTTTTTGTGGTTCCATACAAACTTTAGAGTTGTATCTTCTATTTCTGTGAAAAATGTCATTGGGATTTTGACAGGAATTACAATGAATTTGTACACTGCTTTGGGTAGTGTGTACATTTTAAAAAGATTAATTCTTCCAATTTGTGAGCATGAAACAATTATTTTTCTAAGTTACAGATTACACTGAATTAGCTCAATGTTGGGAAAACAGGAGAAAGCATAATGATAAAGGATTTGAGAAGTCCTTTTATTTTATTGACTGCATTGAAGAGAAAATAGGAGAAATGGGACACATTTATTGAAGCCAGATATTATGCCCATCTATTAAATAACCTCTGTATTGTTGTTACATTGTTGATCTTACATGATAAAAACAATAAATATGAAAAAGAATATTTGAACCAAAACATAGAAAATGGAGCTAACTTTGCCAATTATTCTAGAAATCTAGCACATATATAAGAATGCAATTTTGTTAACAGCAACTAGGGGATTCCTAGCTTTTTACATTTTAATGTTCATAAACATCTTAAAGCCTATTGTATTTGTCTTCTATAAAAGCATATAAAACAGTATTTTTCAATTAATTTTATAGACAGACAAATTGATTCTGTATTATATTCTACTAGATGTGGCCAGGGACCAAATAAAACAAAACAAAACAAAACAACAGCAACAACAACAAAATAAAAACAAAAAGAGTAAATCAGGTTAGGTACCTCAAATGGAGCTTCAATTAATTCCATTAAGTTGCACTTCAAATGCAATGTACCCTGAAGAAAAATCCCTACAAATATTTTCAATAAAGGCTGTTTATCAAAGTAATTATGTTTTCCTTGGGGAGTTTCTGGTATTTTCTTTTTCAGTATGTGAAGGTTAAAATAAAACAAACAGGCTTTATCTTTCAAACCTGCAAACTCCTTTGTTATGTTGAAACTCCACTGATAATTGAACCATATAATTGAATATATATTAGCACATCTAACTAATGAAATATTGCTCTCAAATTTTCCTCAATAATATAATCATTTTCCTTATAATAAAGTGGCAATTTATTAGTGTCATGTGTGTTAAACCTGGTTTTAGTTCATATTAGTATAATAGATCCTTAAACATATTGTTGGTTACTATAAATGCTTAGAAGTCACCTTTAACTTTACAAAAGATTCATAATTTTTCTCATTTATAGTCCCCAGTTTACTGTAAGAGAAATATGCACATTTTAAATTATTTACCCTTCACATTCAGTTTCAGCTAACCTTGGGCAATGCAGGACATGACCTCATGAATAAGATTTCTGGAAACTTTATTAACTGTGCAGTAAGCTAAATAATACTTCCCAAGAGAGCTGCATCTTAATCCTCAGAGGATGTGAATGTTACCTTATATGACAAAAAAGGCACTTTGCAGACTTGATTAACCTGGATTTCGGGTGGATCTGATGTAGTCACAAGTCTTCCTATAAGAGGGATGAAGATCACAGAATCAGAAAGCAGTGAGATAACAGAAGAAGAGGGGGAGAGAGACAGAGACAAAGACAGGGATAGACAGAGATGGGGGGGGCGCGTATTTTAAGATGCTGCACTGCTGGCTTTGAAGATGGGAAAGAAGCCAGGAGTTGAGGAATGCATTTCTAGAAGTTGGAATAGGCCAGGTAACAGATTGTACCACAGAACCTCCAGAGGGAGGCTGGTGAAAATGGTTTGGGACTGTGACTTCTCAAAAATCAATTTATGTTGTATAAATCTCCAAGTTTGCACTATTTTTTTTTTTTTTACAGAAGCAGTGGAAACAAATACAGTTAATATTTACAAATTGATACAGATAATATTTTGTATTAAACTTAAGAAAAACTTGTTAAATTGTAGATTTACATCCACTTTGCAAGAAAAAAATACAGAGATTCAGAGTAGCTTTAACTCAGTTTCTCCCAGTAGTTACATTTTTCAATGTGGTACAATGTCACAACCAGTATACTGACATTGAGACAGCCTTGACATAGAGCATTATCACTGCAGTATTTCTCATGTTGGTCTTTAAAAGCCACATCCATTTTCCTGTCTCCCCCACCTCCTTCTGAACTCTGGCAGCCTCTAACCTGTTCCATTTCTAATATTTCATAACGTATAAAATATATAAACAGAATAATGCAGAGTGCAAAATTTTAGGATTTTTTTCACTCAGTTTTTGTTTGCAGTTCCTGGAGTATAGTATATTAAATATTTAGTTTTAAAAGAAATTGCGAGGGCAGCCCGGGGGCTCGGTGGTTTAGCGCCGCCTTCCACCCAGCGTGTGATCCTGGAGTCCCAGGATCGGGTCCCACATGGGGCTTCCTGCGAGGAGCCTGCTTCTCCCTTTGCCTATGTCTCTGCCTCTGTGTGTGTGTCTCTCATGAATAAATAAATAAAATCTTAAGAAAAATAAAATAAATTGCCAAACCATTTCTTGGTGTGATTGTGCCATTTTGCTTTGTCACCCATAATATATGAAATCATCTTTGTCAGCATTTGGTGTTGACATTTTTTTTTAAATTAGCCATTCTGATAGATGTGTTATGATATCTCACTGATTTTAGTTTGCATTTCCTAATGACTAACAATATTAAATATATTTCCATGTTCTTATTCACCATCTGTATACAATCATCAATGAAGTATCACATGTCTCTTGCTTATTTTCTAACTGGATTGCTTGTTTATTTTCCTTTTTCTTTTTCTTTTTTAAAGTGGACTCTAGGAAAAAAAAAAAAAAAAATAAAGTGGACTCTAGGCCAACAGGAGGCTTGAACTCACCACCCTGAGATCAAGACTTGAGCTGAGATCCGGAATCAGATGCTTAACAAACTGAGTCTCCCCGACATTCCTGTTTTCCCTTTGAGTTTGAGTCTTTTATACATTCTAGAGACTAGTCCTTTTAAAGATATGTGGTTTGCAAAATATTTTCTCCTTTGTAATTTGTTTTTTCATTATTTCAATAGAAAATTTTGACACAACAAAAATTTTTAATTTTGGTCAAATCCAATTTATCAATGTTTATTTTTATGGATTGTGACCTTGCTATAGATTCTAAGTTTTTTTTAACCTATCTATAAGATCCTAAATATTTTCTCCTTTTTTTCTATATACTGTTTATAATCAATTTTCTGTTTCTTTCTGAGACACTTCTAGTTCTTTGCTAAGGCTCTCAATTTTCACCTGTTTTGAGCATGGTCATAATTGCTCATTGAACCATATTTATGAGGCTGTTTTAAAATAATTATAACAATTCTAACATATTTGTCTTCTTACTGTTGGTGTCTATTGATTCCCATTTTTCATTCAGTGTGTGACCTTACTGCTTCTTTGTATGAAGTATAATTTTTCAATTGAAATCTGTACCTTCTGGATATTACATTATGAAACTCTGAATCTTAGACAAAATTCTGTTTTAGCTATATAGTCAAAATGTACATATGCATCCACAATGTACAGAACTTATATAAGGAAAATATAAAATTGTGATGAAAGAAATTAAAGATCTAAGTAAAGAAAGTATATAGCCTGTGTTCAAGGATTGCAAGAATCAATATTGTTGAGATACCAGTCTTCCTAACTTTGTCTATAAATGCAATGCATTTCTAATGAAATACTAGTAAACTATTCTATAGAACGAACTGGTTCTAAAGTTTACATGAAAAATTGGTAGGTTGAATTTTGGTAAATTAATATAAACTGCTCTGTGAAATAAGCTAAGAAAGTCAATATGTAACCGATTGATGGAAAGAAAATATTTCTAGAAGACATGATAAAGTAATTGTGCACAAATTACAAAAAAAGAAATTTCACAACTAACAATAGGAAAAAAACACCTAGGTAAAAATAGGGCAAAGATCTGAATAGATGCCTTGTCAAATATAGACAAATAGATGACAAAGCAGCATATGAAAAGATTCTCAACATTTGTGTTTAGAGAATTGAATATTGAAACAATGATAAAGAAGGGGTGCCTGGGTGGCTCAGTTGGTTTAACATCTGACTCTTGATTTCAGCTCAGGTCATGATCTTAGGGTTGTGGGACTGAGCCCTGCATCCAGTTTCTTTATACATTTCAGCTCTTGTCTCATCAGGGAGTCTGCTTGGAATTCTCTCTCTCCATCTCTCTCTGCCCCTCCCCCCTCTCAAACAAATATATAAATCTAAACAACACAATACAAAACAAACAAAAATGATAAAATGCCACTACACACAAATTACAAGGGTCAAATAATAACAAATTGTTAATACCAGTTGCTTTATAGGAGCTCACATCCATTGCTCATGGGAATACAAATGGTACAGCCACCTGGGAATATATTTGGACAGTTTCCTATGAAACTAAACATAGTCTTAGGATATGATTTCACCCTTCAGTATCTACTTAGTTAATTTCAATACTTAAGTCCCACAAAAGCCTACATGCTAGTAAGGAGCAGCTTACTCCTGATGGCTCCCCTAAAATACTGTGAAACATTCATGCAATGGATAATTATTCAGTTATAGAAAGACAACCACACTATGTCATAAAAAGACATTAATAATCATAAGAGCACATTGCTAGGTAAAATAAGTCGATCTGATGAGGCTAAATTCTGTATGTTCCAACTATATGACATTGTGGAAAAAAATAAAACTACAGAGATAGTAAAAAGATTATTGTTTGCCATGAGTTCTTGGGGAGAAGTAGGAGGTTTGAGTACAGGCAACACAGAACTTTTTCAGAGTGATTTGTTTGTTGCATAATACTGTAATTGTGGATATACAACCCCGATTTGTTAAAGCCCATTAAAATTTTAAACAGGGGATCCCTGGGTGGCTCAGTGGTTTAGCGCCTGCCTTCAGCCCAGGACCTGATCCTGGAGTCCCCAGATCGAGTCCCACGTCAGGTTCCCTGCATGGAGCCTGCTTCTCCCTCTGCCTGTGTCTCTGCCTCTCTCTCTCTGTGTCTGTCATGAATAAATAAATAAAATCTTAAAAATAAATAAATAAAGCTTTAAACAGAGTTATCCTTACTGTATGCAAAATTTTAAAAAAATCATCTAAGAAGTGGGTGATCCAAGGATGGAATGCAAAATATGACAAAATAGTCTAACATCATTACAAACATATAAGATAACTTTTTTGAATATGGTGGGAGTGGGGTGGAAATTGGCTGACCCGGGCAACTTTGGAAATGAGTGGAATATATAAATCTAAAAGAAATGAAAGTATACATAAGCACTGTGTATTAGTTGATAAAGCCTTCTTCCTCCCCCAGACAAATGGGTTACTCATTCTGCTCTTGCTATGCAGGATGATGGGAGCCAAGTTTCTCACTTTTAAGGTGTAAGAGTTTACAGATAAGCATAGTTAGAATGATATATATAGTAATGGTTGAAAGATACAGACTAGCATGAACTTGTAAATTTATTCATATATATGCAAATATTGCATGTTGAAATATATAAAGATATGTGGATATGTGGATATATATGGATATATATATATATATATATATATATACACTCATACTTTTTTTTTTCTTTCTCAACTGAATGGGCCTTAGAAGCAATGGCATTCCACCAGCAATGAGCATGCTTCGCACACAGATCCTAGTTTTGAATACTATTCTACATAAAAGGATAAAAGTTTCATTAAAGAAATGTCTGCTTTTAGGATTGGGGCAAGAAGTATAAAAGATGAACCTGGACCATGTATTTTAGTGCTGGCATGTAAGATAATGTTAAACATGTATGCACACATACACACACCCGCGAGTTTATGTCAAAGGGACACAGGCCAAATGAAGGACTTCCAAATGGACAAAGCTGGAACTATTTTAACAACTAAATGAAGTATCACTGGATTATAAAATATAAAATACAAAATAAGCATCTATGGTTCTATATGGATATATATAAATGGTTGAATAAATAGGGGAGGGCAGACATTAGAGTTCATGCTTGGTGTTGCACATTCTCTGAGTTTGAACAAAAGTATAATGATATGTGGCCATCACCACAGTGTCACAGAGAGTATTTTTACTGCTCTTATAATCTTCTGTACTTCTCTGTCCATCTGTTCCACTGGCCAAAATCCCTGTCAAATACTGATATTTTTACTAATGCTTTCAGCTTTTCCAGAATGGAATACATTTGGAATCATACAGTGTATGGCCTTTAAAGACTGGCTTCTTTCACTTAATGATATATATTTAAGTTTCTTGTGTCTTTTCATTGATTGACAAATCATTTCTTTTTAGCACTGAATAATATTCCGTTGTCTAGATACCAGTTTGCTTATCCATTCGTCTGCTGAAGTGTATCTTGTTTATTTCCAAGTGTGACAATTGTATAAAAGCTGCTATAAAGATCCTTACAGAGGTTTCTGGACATAGGCTCTCAAATCTTTAACAAAGAACATGACTACCGAATCTTATGGTAAAATATGTTTAGTTCTGTAAGAAATTACTACAATTCTTCCTAATGTGTCTCTAATGTGGCTCAGACATTTTGAATTCCCACCAGCAATGAATTTCTGTTCCTTCACATCCTTCAAATGTTGGAAAGAACATTTGATGATGTCAGTGTTTGGGATTTGGGCCTTTCTAATAGATATGTAATGATATGTCACCGATTTATTTATTTTCTTTGATGACTTATCATGTGGAGCATCTTTTCATAAGTTTATTTGCCATCTATATGTCTTCTGTAATGAGGTTTCTGTTAAAAGCCTTTGCAACTTTCTTAACCAGGTTGTTTTCTTATTGTCGAGTTTTAAGAGTTCTTTTCACATATTAGATAGCAATCCTTTATCAGACGTGTCTTTTGCAAATATTTTCTCCCAGTCTGTGGCTAGTCTTCTCTTTCTCTTGACATTGTCCTTTGCAAAGCAGATGTTTTTAATTTTAATGAAGTCAGAGTATCAATTTTTTCTTTTTTATAGATTGAGTTTCTGGTGTTGTATCTAAAAAGTCTTCCCATACCAAAGTTATCTAGAATTTTTCCAATGTTATGTTCTAGGAGTTTTATAGTTTTGTATTTTACATTTTGGTCTAAGATCTCTCTTCAGTTAATTTCTGTGAAGGGTATAAGGTGTGTCTTTGAATGAGAATATTGAGTTTTTCCAACACCATTGATTGAAGAGATTATCTTTTCCCAATTGTATTGCCTTTCCTCCTTCCTCAAAAATTAGTTGACTCTGTATATGTGGGTTCTCTTTCTGGCTCTCTAATTTTGTTTTACTGATCTATTTGCCTTTTTTTTTTTTTTTTTTTTTTTACTAATGCCACGCTACATTGATGTATTTCACCAATATTATACTGTCTTGATTGCTACACCTTTGTAGTAAGTCTTGAAGTTGGGTAGCATCAGCCTTACAACTTTTTCTTCAATATTGTCTTGGCTATCTGAGTCTCTTGCCTCTCCATTTAAACTGTATAATCAGGCTGGTGATATCTGCCACATACCATGCTATGATATTGACTCCACAGACAAAGTTGAGAATAACTGACATTTTGATAATATTGAGTCTTCCGATCCATGAAAATGAAATACCTCTCTATTTAGTCCTTCTTCGATTTTATTCATCAAAATTTTTAATTTTCCTCATATTGGTCTTATGTATATTTTGTTAGACTTGTTTTATTGGACAATATGTAAATGTTATTCTGTTGTTAATATCAAAATCCATTTGTTCATTGCTGGCATATAAGAGAACATGGGCTTTATTATAATAAACTGTATATCTTTAACCTTGCTATAATTAATTATTAGTTTCAAGAGGTTTTTCTTTTTAGTTAATTCTTTAGAATATTTTACATAGACAATCATGCCAATTGCATGCTAAGTTTTATTTCTCCCTTCCCAATCGGTATTCAATATTGTTTTATTTTCTTGCATTAGCCAGTACTTCCAGAATATAGATAGTATTATTAAAAGAGACATATTTACCTTGTATTTTATTTAGTGGGAAAATTTTGAGTTTCTCAACACTAAGTATGATGTAAGATAGAGAATTTTTTTAGGTATTTCTCATCAAGTGGAGGAATATACTTTATTTTTAGTTTACTGAGAGGAGTTTTTATTATTAATGGGTGTTGGATTTTTAAAAGCATTTTTCTGTACCTCTTGATAGAGCCATGTGATTTATCTCTTGTGAATATAATGTATTACATAAATTGATTTTTGGATATTGAATCAGTCTCATACACCTGTGAAAAATCCCACTTGGCTGTGGCATATCATTTTTATACATTGTTGGATTTGATTTGCTAATATTTTGTCGAGGATTTTTGTATCTGTGTTTGGAAGATGTTGTTCTATAGTTTTCATGTATTGTCTCTGTCCATTTTTGGTATTAGGGTAATGTTGGCCTCATAAAATGAGTTATGAAGTATTTCCTCTCCTATTCTCTGAAAAAGATTGTAGAGAATTGGTATGATTTCTTCCTTGAATGTTGGTAGAATTCACCATTACCTGATCTGGGTCTAAGGCTTTCTGTTTGGGAAGGTTATTAATTATTGATTCAATTTATTTTATAGATATAGGCCTATTCAGGACATCAGTATCTTATTGTGTGATTTTGGGAGATGGTCTCTTCAAGGGATTGGTTCATTTCATTTAGATTATGACATGTATGATCATAAAGTAGTATAGTATTTATCATACTATAAATATATAGTATTTGTTTATTATCTCTTTACTGTCCATGGAATCTCTAGTGAAGTCCTCTCTCTCATTTCTTATATTAGTAATTTATGTACTCTCTTTTTTTCTTGTTTAGCCAGACTACAGGCTAATCAATGTTATCGATCTATTCAAAGAGCCAGCTTTATATTTCCTTGATTTTCTCTATTGATTTCCTATTTTTGATCTCATTGGTTTCTGCTCCAATTCTCATTTTTACTTTCCTTTTGATTAATTTTGTATTTTCTAGTTCTTAGGATAGAAATTTAGATGTTTGATTTTATATTTTTCTTCTTTTATATTTATTCAATATTATAAATTTCCCTCTAAGCTTCCCTCTGCTTTTTGGTTCCTTCTACAAATTTTATAAGTTGTATCTACATTTCCATTTAGCTCAAGATAGTTTTTAAGTTCTCAGAGTTTTCTTTTTTGAACCATATTTTATTTAAAACTGTACTGTTTAATCTCCACACATTTGAGGATTTTCCAGTTTTCCTCCTCCTATTATTTTCTAGTTTAATCCCACTGTATTTTAAGAGTAGACAGTGTATGGTTCAATCCTATTAAATTTGTTAAGGTATGTTTTATGGCCAGAAATTGACATGTCTTGGTAAATATTCCATGTGAACATGAAAAAAATAGGTATTTAGCTGCTGTTGGATGATGTAGTCCATTATTAATATATTAATTATATTCAGTTGATTCATGTTATTGTCCAGCTCAACTATGTCCTGATTGATTTTCTACCTTGTGGATCTGTCCTTTTCTGATAGAGGGGTATTGATGTCAACACTATATTAGTGGATTCATCTGTTTCTCTGTGCTATTCTGTTAGTTTTTGTCTCACTTAATTGGATGCAGTGTTGTTAGGTTCATACACGTTAAAGATTGTAATGTTTCATAGAAAAGTGACTCGTTATCATTGTATTATGTGTTTCCGCCTTTGTTCTTGTTTTCCTATTTTTTTTCTGCCTTTTGTGGTTTTAATTGAGTAATTTATATGATTCCATTTTCTCTATTTTATCATTGTATCAGTTATACTTTTTTAAAAATATTTATTTTAGTGGTTGTTTTAGGATTTGCAATATATATTTTTAGCTAAGCCAAGTCTGCTTTCAAACAACACTGTATTGTTTCACAGGTAGTATAAGTGCCTCTTATTTTCTTTTATTTTTTAGTACCTTTTAATAACAGAATAATTCTATTCTCTCTTCCCTCCTGCCCTTTGTATTACTGCTGTCATTCATTTCCCTGCTATAAGCATTCGAAAGAATAAATATGTTAAGTATAGATACACACCCACACACATATATACATATGTGCACAAGCATACATAATGTAATACATTTGTTGATGTTATTTTTTAAAAAAACTGTTATCTGTTAGATAAATTAAGAATAGGAAGGAATCACTTGTTTCTTGGTTGATACTCTTTCTTTCTATAGATCCAAGTTACTTACATATATATATTTTTTTCTAACTAAAGACCCTTTAAAAAAAAATTCCTGCATAGCAGGTCTGCAGGCCACAGATTTCCTCATTTTTGTTTGCTTGTTTGTTTGTTTTTGAAAAGTATTTTTCCTTCACTTTTGAAGGATAATTTTGAAAAGTACAGAATTCCAGGCTGGTGGGGCTTTTTTCTCTCACCATTTTTTTCTCAACACTTTAAATATTTTGTTTATTCTTTTCTTGTATGATATCTGAGGAGAAGTTTAATTCTTATCTTTGTTCTTTTATGGGAAGGTAATTTTCCCTCTAGCTTCTTTGAGGATTTTCCCTTGACTGTTGATTTTTTTTTTTTTTTTTTTTTTTAGTTTGAAATGTATGCCTCAGTGTAATTGATTTTTTGTTTGTTCGTTTGTTTCAGAGAATTTTTTGGCATTTATTCTGCTTGGTGTTCTCTGATTTTTGTGGATCTGTGGTTTGGTGGTCTGACATCAATTTAGGAAAATTCTCAATCATTTTTGTTTCAATTTTTTTCTATTACTTTTTTATTTCTTCTCCTTTTAAAATCCCCATTGTATGTGTATATTACACCATTTGTAGTTTTCTCAAAGTTCTTGGATATTCTTGGATATTTTGTTCTTTTTGTTTTTTAAACAACCAGTTCTCTTTGCTTTTTAGTTTTTGAAGAATTCATTGATATATTCTCTAGCTCAGGATTTCTTTCCTCAACTATGTCCTGTCTACTAATAATACAGTTAAAGGAGTTTTTCACTTCTGTTACAGTGTTCTTGATTTTCTAGCATTTCTTTTTGGTTATTTCTTGGGATTTCTATCTCTTTGCTTACAATGTCCATCTGCTTTTGCATGCTGGCTATTCTATCCATTAGAACCTTAAACATTAATCATAGTTGTTTTAAATTGCTGCTCTTTCCAACATCTCTGCCATGTCTAGTTCTAATACTTGCTTGGTTTCTGTGAGATTTTGTTTGTTTAGCTTTTGGTATTTCTCTCATGTTTCTTTTTTCCTGATAATCAGATATGATAAACTGGTTAAAAGGAACTATTGCAAACAAATCTTTAGTCATATGGCATTGCAATATGGGAGAAAAGAAGTATTCTGTAGAATAGAATTAGATTAGATCTCAGAGTTTTAGTGAGCCTGTGCCTCTGGACTTTGAACTTCAGGAGTGTTTCTCCATGTTTTGTTTAATTTCCTTTGTCTTTCTTCTTACCCTTACAGGAGATAAGATTGCTAGAATGGGTTGGATCTTTTCCCTTCTCTTATGTGGAAGGCTAGAACTGCCTAGAGTTAGACACTTCCTGTTCCCAAGGACATTTAAATCCTCATAATAGCTCAGCAGGTTAGGCTCTGGTTAACTAGCTTTCCCTAAGGGCAGGTCTTGTTAAGAACATAGTACTATGATATATTTCAAAATTATTTCTTTTCCCTTCCTCTGTCAAAACCCAGGGGATTTTTCTGTGATATTGACTGTGGGAACATGGTTGAGCTCCTGGAGTTAATATTTCATAATATTGTGGTGACCTCCACATGATGACACCCCTCTACACACTGGAGTTTTTAACTCTCAGACTTGTCCATACTAAGCCTCCAATAATTTCAAAACACAGTTCAGGTCTTCCTACCCAGCACTGGTGACCACTAATATTCACTCTAGGGTAAGCTGCCATTCCCTGAATCTGCCTGTCTCATCCATCTTGACAGCAGGGGTTTGCCGCTGTGTTCTTCCTCTTTTATGAATCTTCAAAAAGAGGAGTTTTGATTTTTCAGTCTGTTCAGCTTCTTATTTGTTATTAGAGCAGAATGGTGATGGCCAAGCTACTTAAATGCTGGACCACAAATCCAAAGTCTTGACTCTATTTATAGTAATTTTTTCCTTTTTAAATTTACTTTACCATTGCACATGAAAATATGTGCATAGATTTGAAAAGGAGTGGTTTGGAAGAGTTGAAGAGAAGCTGAGGAATTTTTGCCAAGTTGGAGTTATTCATTTTCCAGAATTTCTGAGTGGGGAGTATGCTAATTAAATTGTCATACAACAAACACTGGCTCCCATTTGTAAAGCAGAATTGATATAATAGTTAAGAAATGTTTATTTAAAAATGGATTTTTGTACTCGATATTTAAACTTGGCAGTAAAATTCGGCCTATAGTAAATCATGGAAATCTAGTCGAGTGATTTGTTAAGTATCTAGTCAATATTTAGATTGTGAATATACATTTCTTTTAACTTATTTTGAATTATTCTATATGACTTAGTCTGTTCAGTTTGCTATAACAGAACACCACAGACTAAGTGGCTTATAAACAATAGAAGTTTATTTCTTTCAGTCTGGAGAAAATGCAAGATCAAGATACCTCTGGTGAGATCCCACTGTTTCCTCACATGATAAAAGAGATAAGGGAGCTCTCTAAGGTGTCATTTATAAGGGTGCCAGTCTTATTCATGGGGCTCCATCCTCATGATCTAATCCTCTCCCAAAGGCCCCACCTCTTAATACCATAACACTGGGGATTAGGTGTCAATTTACAAATTTGCAGGCAAAACAAACATTTAGTCTACTGCATTATTGTTGATACTACTTTTATGCTTGTGGTTTTAAAAAGAGAGCACTTTAAAAAATTAAACTCAATTACCTTTCAAACATTAAAAAAAATGTTTTTCTTAAAGTCTGTATTTTTGGAAAGTGGGGGAATTTCAACTTGTAAAACTCTTTTTCTCAAGCCAAGTTAAAGTGGTAGCAAGGGTAAAGACAAAACAAAACAAAACCTCTGAGTCAGCCTTCTTTTGTTCAATATAAAACAGAGAACCTTGGGGTAAAAGATTATTGCCTACTGGAGGAGAACTATATTAAATACTATCTACTCAATTAAAGTTGATATTGAAACTGGCTCTGAAAAGTGAAAGTAGAATTGCCCTTTTAGGCTCTGACATTCTAAGGCATGAATCAAAATCAGCGCTGAGCAAAAAGGTATATAAGCCAGTGACAGATCTGATCCCCAGAAGTGCAAGGAGTGAATGGTGTTTAGTGATTTGATTATCAAAAGGGCTTTGAAAAGCAGGTAAAAAAAAAAAATGAAGCTAGGAGGGAAATTGGAAATGGGGTACATGAAATAAAAGACTTGGTAAGAATTACATGGAGAAGATTGATTTTATCAGAGCTCTACTTAAGTATTTCAGATTTGAAGCAGCCACTGTATTCCACTGAGTAGCAATAGGTTTAGGGATATAATAATGTATTTTTCTAGTTTTAAAAACACATAGAAGTGATGAAGAAAGAGGGATTTTCCACCAAAAGCCACTAATTTCTAACAACTTAACAACATAACATTTTTCTTTGAGTCTTCATCTTGGACTTGCTTAATTGGGAAAGGAAAATCACAATACCTGCCAAAGTGCATTTCTCCCCAAATACAAATAGCCTTTCTTCAGTGCCATTCTTCAATTATCTCAGAATTTATTTTTAAATAACTTTAATGGTATGGGTGGTATAATTATAAAAGAATTACTCATAAATAGTGAGACTTAGTTTATCAAATGAAGATACTATCATTAATAAAGTTAATAGATAAATATAAATTTATTCAGATTCCGTTTGCTATTTTTTTATTTTTTTCAGTCATTAAAGTAAAAAAGTAAAATTAACAAATAAGTACAAATGGTTACTGCAGTATATGTGTTCTATTTGGTTTTATTCTCCTAATTATTTATGAAGCTCTGAATTTTAATAAGTTAATTAAAAAATCTTGAAACATTGTGCATAATAATTGTAATAAACCTACTAACTCCTAGTCTGCACTACTAGGTTATAAGATGCCACCTGAGTGGTTCAATTGGCTGAATGTCTGACCCTTGATCTCAGCTCAGATCTTGATCTGAGTCATGAATTCAAGCCCTGCACCTGCACTGGGCTCCATGCAAGGCTTTAACTAAAGCAAAATAAAATAAAATAAAATAAAATGAAATAAAATAAAATAAAATAAAATAAAGTAAAATAAAATAAAATAAAATAAAATAAATAAAATAGTAAAGTAAAGCAAAATAGAAAAAAATGTTTCATGAACTGTTGCTACACTGTAATTGGAAAAAGAAGGGAAGTGACTAATGAGATAAAGACAAATTCCCCATGAGGTTATTGTGATAATTAAACAAATGTGTGTGCACCTGTGTGTATAAACTCCTGAGAACATTGGCTAGTAGGTAAGTACACACTAAATGTATGGTATTATTGTTATTATGTAGTATAATTATTATCCTTGTTAGTTTTACTATTGCTATTTTAACAAGGATATTTGTGTATCATGCTTATAACATTATAAGTTTGATTCTTATTTATATTCTGTGTTTAAAGCCTGTGCTCCCTTTATTGTGTTATACTTGCAGTATATTGCATAAAAGTTCCATAAAGAAAATGATTTTAATAACTTCTGAGAATTAAATAACCAGGCAGCAAATGCACTAACTTCATTTAAAGAGAGATAGATTTCTTACCTCAAACTAATACTTTCCCATTTAAATTGTTCTTTCTTCTTTCTTTCTTTCTTTCAAGAGAAAGAGGGAGAGAGAGAGAATGTGTGTGCAGGGTTGGAAGGGGTAGAAGGAAAGAGAGATAATTTTTTTTGAGATTTTTTTACTTATTTAAGATAGATAGTGTGTGCAAGGGGAGGGGAAGAGGGAGAGGGAGAGAGAGAGAGAGAGAAGCCTCAAGCAGACTCCCTGCTGAGCCTGGAGTCCTATGCAGGGCTTAATCCCAGGACACTGAGATCATGACCTGAGCCAAAATCAAGAGTATCCTGATTAACCCACTGAGCTACCCAGGCATCCCTAACATGTTATTTCCATTAAGAATTTACTATGGATTAAACACCAATAGGAAACTCACAATTCAGATAGAATAGGGCCTCCACCTCATTCCTATAGGTGGTGTACTGCACAATTCCAAAGGCCATCATTCATGTCACTGTCAATGTATTTGACACTTATAAGAGACTTGTTTTTCATTAATTACAGCCACATGAAGTGATCTGGGTTAAAAGTTTTAATACTTATTATTCCTATGATAGTATGTAAACACACTACTAATTCTGGCCTATTAATACATATAGATTAAAATATTACCAACATTTAATAAATTAATTAATCTATGGCTATTTACTATAGTCATTGTGTCAAGAATATTCCTATCCAGCCCTTTTAATAACACTGAGTTTTAATTATGATGTATAAAATGAGAGTAAAAACCACCACTAGACAAATGGCTTTAAAAATCCATAATCATACAAAGACAAATGAACTAGAGAAGGTAACAGAATGCAAAAACTTGTGTAGTAACTAATTTTAACAAAGATGAGGAAATGGAATAGACTCTGTTGCCAGGATTACAGTGAAGACATGGAATACATTAGGCCACGTTCCCTGGGAAGACTTGGAACTGTACTATCTTTTGTTGAGTTTGTTTTTTCTTTATTGGTTTAAAAATGTATATATTTTATTTGCTTTCCAGCTGCAGTCTATCTTACTTGTATAGAAAATGCATGAACATTTTTAAAAATCAGTATAAAAAAAGTGAAATTATTAAATTTTATCTTTCATAATGCCCCAGAAAAGAGTAGAATGCCTCAACATAGTATGTTCTCCTCTTATCCCAATGTTTGGGGTTTGTTTTGGTTTCCTTCAAACACTCTAAAGCTTAAGTTTCAAATATCATTACTGTTTATATTTATTGCCTATATTTTCTATTTTTAAAAAAATTGTTATTTTATTAAACTTCATGATTTGTAATCAGTAAATGTGTAGACAGAAGTTTAAGCTTCCATTATTTGATTTTACCTAAATCATTTCATGTGAAATATTAAATTGAAAATTTCTCTCTGTCTGCAAGTACATATGAGCAATTTTATTATTTCACATTATTGTTTCTTTACACAGTGAACACGAGTAAGATTTCTTCTATGTTTGAGAATCTATTCCTTTAACCCTCACACATATATGATACTTGTCTGCACATAGAAATCTAGGGTCATAAATTTTCCATTGCTATTCATTGATTCTCTGGTTCTAAACATGTTTCCCTGCAGAAATGAAATACCAAGATGATGATGATGATGATGGTAATCATGGTTATTAACTATTTTTATGCTGTCTGATTTGAATACCTAATTATACCCATATGAATATTCTATTCATCATATTTTTAATTAATGTATTTTATTTTAGAGCATTTTAGTTTTTATTTTATTTTAATGATTTTATTTATTTATTAGACAGAGACAGAAAGCACAAGTAGGGGAAGGAACAGAGTAAAGAGAGAAGCAGACTCCCCTCAGGGAGCCCGATAAAAGACTCCATCCCAAGACCCCAAGATTATGACCTAAGCCGAAGATGCTTAACCAATGGAACCACCCAGGAGCCCCAATTTTAGAGGAAGAGCAATTTAAAGCAATATATTTTATTTTTACAGAAAAATTGAGGAACAAGTAAACAGATTTCTCATTTACTTTTTCCACTCTCCTCCCCCTTGCACTTATTGGGGTATATTTGTTGTAATTGATGAAGCAATACTTAATTAGAAACTTAACCAACCATCTTTGAACTGAAAATTGCAATATACTGATGGAAAGAGTAAAACAAATTATAAAAAATGAGGAAATGTGCTGTGTTTATGGAATGGAAGACTCAACATAATAAAAAATTATCTAAAGGTTTAGTGTGACTGCTATCAAACCCCAGAAGTGATTTGGGATCTGTCAATGTTATTCTAAAATTTATAGGGAAAGGAATAAGTTGTAGACTACCTAGAAAAATCTTGAAAAAGAAGGGTAAAGTAGGAATAATCATTCAATAAAATATTAATAATCAAGACAGTATCATATTAGCACAGATACTGACACATGGTTTAATAAAACAGATTGGATAACCCGAAAGTAGACCTACATCTATATGGCCAACTGATTTTTTACAAAGATTAAAAAGCATTTCCGTGGAGGAAAGATTAGGAAAAAAGTTCTTAAACTTGACAACCAAACAATATCAATAAAAGGAAAAATTGATAAATTGCACTTCATCAAAGTGAAAACTATGTTCCATGAAAGTCCCCATTAAGAGAATGAAAAGACAAGCTACAGACTAGGAGAAAATATTTATAGGCTACATACCTGAAAAAGGATAAGTATTTAGGATGTCTAAAGAACTCTTAAAACTTAACAGTAAATAAATGGTCTAATTAGAAAATGGGCAAATGACATAAACATTTCAGTGAAGAGGATCTACAGATGGTAAATAAACACTTGAGAACATGTTCAATATCACTACCAATTAGGAAAATGCAAATTAAAACTGCAATGAGATATTACTACACACTTATCACAAAGGATAAAATTTAAAAATAGTGATAGCCTTATATTCTGACAAGGATACAGAGAAACTGAATCACATGTCCATTGCTGATGAAATTGTATGATGATATAGCCATTTTGAAAACTTTAGCAGTTTCTTATAAAAGTAAATACACAATTTCCACATAACCTGACAGTTACACTCTTGGGCATTTGACCCAGAAAAATTAAAATTTATTTTCAAACAAAAAAAGATCCTTTATGGGAATAGTTACAGCAGATTGATTCATTCCTTAGTTTCTTGTCGCTACTGTAACAAATGATCACAGACCTAGTAGCTTGAAACAACAGATATTTATTGTTTATCACAGTTCTAGAAGGCAGAAATCCTCTATCAGTATCATTTGGCCAAAGTCACAGTGTCAGCAGGCCACACTCCCTCTGGAGCCTCTAAGGAAAAGAGTCTGCTCCTTGCCATTTCCAGCCTCCATTAGGCTTCCAGTATTCCTTGTCTTGCATCCAGATCACTTTTTCTCCGTAATCTCCCTTCTTTCTCTCTTGTAAGGATACCTGTGATTGCATTTATTGGCCAACCAGGTGACAGGATGATCTTTCCATCTCAGAATGCCTTATTCAATCACTTATTTGAAGTCCTTGTTGTAGAAGATAACATTTGCAGATCAAGGGAATTCAGAGTTGTACATGTTGGGGGAGAAGGTGAGGATTATTCATCCAACCACATTAGTAATAGCCCCAGATTGGAAACAAATGAACTTCAGTGGATGAACATTATGCAGACTGTGATATAGAGATCCTTGGGATACTACCCGGAAATAAAAAGGAATTAAATTTTGGACCAATGTCCACAGCATTATGCTGATTGAAAGAAAACAAAATAAATTAAATTCCAATAGGTTGCATACTTCTCTAAAATTTTGTCATTTACACAATCATACAGAGAATAATTTAGTGGTTGCAAGGGGTTCGGGACAAGGGGCGTTGAATGCAGGAGGGACATGAGTTTTAATTATGAAGGGAAACTCCTTGCACTTTATACTGATGGTATTTTTTTGTGTGTGTCTCTTCTGTGATGATGGATATACAAACCTACACATGACAAAACTTTATAGGATTAAACATATACACATACAAAACACACACATTTGCACAAGAAAACTGAGGAATCTGATAAGATCAGAGGATTGTATCAATGTCAGTGTCCTGGTTGTGATAGTTTTGAAGATGTTACCATTGGAGGTAACTAGAGAAAGTGTAAATGGGATTTCTCTATACTGCATAGTTTCTTTAACCTGCTGGTGAATCTATAATTATATTAATAATATATCCAATTCAAAAAAGCCATGCATAGAAAATTTATGAATCCAGTATATTTCTTTTGTTATTTGAAAGATAATTCAAATTTATCTGTGCCCTTAAAGAAACATTGTTGCACCTGACTACTGATGAGAGTATGAAGATGAATTTTAATAATTTAATACCAGATCACTAGTTTATTTTTTTAAGATTTTATTTATTTGAGAGAGAGAGAGAGCGTGAGAGAGCAAGCACAAGCCAGGAGGTGGGCCAAAGGGAGAAACACGGGGCTAGATGTGAGGGGGACCCCAGGATCATGACCTGAGCTGAAGGCAGATGCTTAACCAACTGAGCCACCCAGGCACCTCTCAGATCACTAGTTTCATTTTCAATAAAGGTTAAAAATAAATATCTGCGTTTGCTCAACTTGCTTTAAAATTGGTCCTTCCATTTCTATCAACAGACCTCCACAAGACCAATTTCTCTGAGTGTTATAGACATAAAACACAGGAGTATTTTAAGTTACACTGTATTCCCTCTGAGTAGTGCTGTCAACAATCCAGTGTAGATGAGGCAAATCAATAAGGAAGGAGCCAGGAAAATCATCATATTCAAAATTTTAAAGACTGATTCATGGTGTTTTCTCTAGGTGTATCTATATGTAGGCACTTAATATAGTAAATCACAGTTTACAGAAACTTACAAAGATAAAAGTAATCATCTGTGATAGAGTTTATACAAGTGTACAAATTAGAAATCTTTTCCTTTATGCTATTGTTTGTTTTACTAATATTCATCGAGATATAATTTTGTATTTGTTGCTTTTCAAAAGCTGCCCAGTAGAGTCTGAAATCAAGAAACACTATACAAGACTGATGAATAATCACCAAGATTCCATCAACAATTATGTTGGCACTAATTTCATTTTACTGGCAAGTCTCTCCTTCCTCTCCAATCACTCTCTCTGTCTTCCTCCGCAGCACTTGCCCCCACCCCACCAAGCACACTTAGCTAATGAAGCACGTTGCTTTAGATGCGTGTGGGAAGAGGGTTCTTAGCAAAATGAAAAAGAAAGGGTCAGGCTGATAGATTTTCCTACAGTATTCACAGAACAACAGTCCCATTGGGCATTTGGATCTGTTAAAGAAAAAAGACCCAGCCACATTTGGCATGATCCTCAGGAATTCTAAATATGAATCCTGTACTTTTTTTTTTTTTTTTTCCTGTTTAAGGGTATAGAGACATTGCTGTGAGGTTGCTATCTGGTTAGAATTGGATTACCAATAAAATTTAAGGAGGAATATACAATGGAAAAATAGTTCCTACTACGGGGTTTTATTCTAATGTATACAGTTGAAACTAGAATTATTTGCCATTTTCATGGTGAGAAAAATCACTTAGGTGTAGACTTTCTTCTACCTGGTTCTTTACATATGCTTGATACTACACTCAGTGATCAATAAAGATAAGTAAATTCAGGATTTGGGACCTGTTGCCTTGACATTCTATGTGTAGGACCCTGATACATGTTCCAAAACAAAATCATTCAGTGTACTACTCACTACCTGTTTCATTATCCATTTATACTACCAACCCCTTAATAAACTCTGGGTTCAGGGGACTTTCTTTTGCTTTCTTAAAATGCCCTTTCAAAAAAAAGAATGCCCTTTCATTTAATTCAAAGCTGTATATGTATTTTTTCTTTATCGAGTGCTCAAGAATTACCGTCTTTATCTATAATCTGATTCCTTTGTTTTCAGTACTCATGATCATATCTGATTTTCTGGTTCCTTGAAAGTATCTTTATTTGTTATTATGTTTTGTTAAAATGCCATGTATTTCTTTGGTTTTATATTATGACCTACTGGCAATGGAAAAATAATGTTTTATCCTATATTTTCCTCTTGAAATTGAATATTGGTATGTTTTATTTTATTTTCTCTTGAGTGAGTAGATGAGCTAATAATCATTATTATTATTGCTCTTTTTTAAAAAAACCAACAATTTTTTAAATATTTATTTATTCAGAGAGAGAGGCGCAGAGACACAAGCGAGGGAGAAGCAAGCTCCATGCAGGGACCCCGACGTGGGACTCGATCCCTGGTCTCCAAGACCGCACCCCAGGCTGCAGGCAGCGCTAAACTGCTGAGCCACCAGGGCTGCCCTATTATTGCTCTTTATTCAGTGCTTATTAATATAAGCCATTGTAGTAAAAACTCTATTATAGATTTGAGTCGTCACAAAAGTCCCATCAGGGAGCTAAAGTTATTTTCCCATTTTGTAGATGAGAAAGCTAAAGCACAAAAATGATGTGTTACTTTTCAAGTTACAGAGCAATAAGATGCACAACTAAGTTATAAAACTATACTGAATTACTTTGAGTCCACATATTAACTACTACAACCTAATGTTTCACTATATGCATTTTATATATGGTTTTTTATTAACCATATAAAATGTAATTGTCAGCCATTAATATTATTATGGTTGTATAAAATCTTAATTTACAAAATATATTGTGAAAAATTACAAAAGGGAAAACATCATGCTAGATTCATTGTGACTATAATTTTAACTGTTCTCTCTGCTTGTCATTGAGGATCAATAAATTTATATAGCAAAGAATAATTGGCCTATTATGATGGAAAGAACTATGATAGGGAAAGTCTTTTAATTATTTAAAATAAATTACTTTTGTATTGCCAGTTTTAAATTAGCAACTGTGTTTAATTACTGGATGATGTCTATGCCACAATCCAGATTCATACACTCAGGGCAGGTTATCTGAGTAACATTAATGTCACAAATACTTTCCTTAACATCACTAAATATTTCATTTCTTCATCTTCTATCCAATCTTCCTATTATCTTGCTTTGCATTATCTTGTTTACCTAATCTATCTCGGTACTGCCAGAAATTCTGAAGGTCATTATTACATATGCTCTAGGAAATTGGGCTATTGATATATGTTTTTTAAATATTTATTTATTTATTTTGGAGAGAGAGAGAGAGAGCATGCATGGGGGAAATGGCAGAGGCCAAAGGAGAGAGAGAATTTCAAACAGACTCCCTGTTAAGTGCAGAGACCAAAGCAGGGGTCGATCCCAAGGCCCTGAGATCATGACCTGAGCAGAAATCAAGAGTCAGGTGCTTGACCAACTAAGTCACCCAGGGACTGTGAGCACTTGATATATTTTGAACACATTGGAATCAACTATAATCCTTATATTGAGAGTCAGTATTTATGATTTTGTATTTATTTGGCCATTCACTTATTCAACAACATAAAAGAAACACTAACACTATGTGTAAAAGAAAGTTCTAATTTCTGAGCTAAATGAAAATGAGTATGATGCAGTCTCCATCATAATATATAATCCAGTGGAGGGGAAAACCTTATAAAACAGTAACTGTAATACCAGGTAAAATGAAAAATATAAATTATCATGCTGTTGTGGACAATGTGTAATAGGACAGAGATGAAAAATATATTCATCCAATTGAAGAAAATATGAAACACCAACAAAGTCTAAAACTCATATGAAAGGACATCCCCCCACTGGTGGGGGTGGGGGTGGGGTCAGAAGGTATCTCTGAAAGTAAAACCAAAAACATAGAATGCACGTGGTTATCAAAGTATGTCATATTGATGTATGTTTGAAGAATAGATATGAAAATATATATTCAAAATAAATTAGGTGATATTTTTATACAGAGTTTTAAAAGATTTAGATATCCTGCAAAAGTTTGGCATTTATTGGCTATAATAATTTGTTGGCAATTGTTTGGCTACAGTAACTTGGACATAGAGCAAGTTAGAGTCTGATATGTATTTCTCAGAGAAACTTGCAGTTTGATTATACACAGCAGTCAGAGACACAACCTTTTTCAATTAAGAAATATTTAAACTGGAAATAGAAATGAGGGAAAATACCTTTTTTTAAAAAAGATTTTATTTATTTATTCATTCATGAAAGACACAGAAAGAGAGAGAAGCAGAGACACAGGCAGAGGGAGAAACAGGCTCCATGCAGGGAGTCTGACATGGGACTTGATCCCGGGACTCCAGGATCACGCCCTGGGCCAAAGGCGGGTGCTAAACCACTGAGCCACACAGGGATCCCCGGAAAATACCTTTTTTGAGATTTTGGTATATTCAGTTGTGTGCAAAAAAATGATTTTTGAGTCTGGCTTCATCAGTTTAGCACTCATTTGGGGATAGGTGCGGCTCTCAGCTCTTTCTGTCTACTAACTCATGTTGCTCAAAACAGCACTCTGAGGGCAGTAGGGGAAATGTAAGCATGGAAAGGCTAAATAACTGTCTAAGAGCATTACGAGGAAATGATTGAACTTGTTTACAAATCCAAGAAACCTGGCTCCAGAATCTGTGTTGCTAAATACCATGCTATGCTGCTTCACAAAAAAATAATAATAATAATAAATGAAATAAAATAAAATAAAGGCATGCAAAGAAAACAGTTCCTTATTGTCATTTATATGTCACAAATACATATGTGAACCAAACAGAAGGGGAACAAAAAACTAACCCCAAAACTAAACAAGTTCTCTGCCCATATAAGACTTTAATTTCATGATAATAAATAAACACATTAAGGCACCAGATAGTTATAGATTTGGCTAAAGATAAAAAAGGAAGTTAATGGGATAATAAGATAAATCATTGATTTCTAGTCTAACCTACTTGAAGATTGATTTAAGTACTGATAATAAATAGAGAAATTTACCTGATATTTACTTAAGTTAATGAGACTGGTCTATCCCTTCTTCCTAATACGTGAGTTGGTTTGACTCTATCTATAACTGAATTACTATAAAAATAAGCTCAGTTGTGTAAGAACAATGTTTTATAAGTATCTAAGAAAACATCTAATTAAATCTTCAATGTTTATTTTCTTTTCTCTAGCTTATTATTCAAGAGCTACCAAATACATTATTTCCTTTAATCTTCATAATACTAATGGATTCAAAATTTGAGTCTCAAATAAGTCATTGACTTGTCCAGATCACATAGCTAATCATATACATTAAGGCATCTCTGTTCCTTTCCCTGTTGTGGATTCATCTCGCTGGGGGGAATGCCTTCAACAGCATCAGATAAATGTCTACGCTAGTTCTTCTCATTTGCATTGCCAGCAAGCCACTCTTCCACTGCAAAGCAGACTGTGTTCTTGCAGCACAGTGACCTGGGAAACTTTTGTTAAACAAATACAGAAATATTCATTCTAAAATAATGTGAGCAAACAGAAGTCCATACAAATATTTATCACTACTTCAAACGGCATTCCAATCCATCTCTAAATTCCCAGAATGGATATATAACGCAGACTCTATTGTTACACCAATTTTTCAGATGAGAATTCTGGGGCTTAGGATTAAGTACTTTGCTTGTTACCTTACAGTTTATGGCAGAGTCAGAATTCAAACCCTAGTCATCTCACCTCAAAGCCTAAGCTCTTAATATCTCACATGATAGAGCACCTTTTCTTAAGCCACTAAGTTGCATAAATTTGGTCAAGTCATTTAACCAATTTGTGCTTATGATCTCTTTCTGTTAAAGGAGCATAATATTCACTAACCAGCTTGTAAAAAGGGAAAGGAAACCATAAAGACTGGAATGTGCAAATAGTAAACAAGATACAAAAATAAATTGTGAGTAGACTTTATAAACTCAATCACTGCAGCAGTAAAAAAAAAAAGTTATTATTAAAATGAAAATGCATTTAGCAGTTCAAAATCTTTTGCAGCAAATGCCAGAATGACTCTAGATGACAATCGACGTTTTCAGCATTGTCAAAAAGTGATAGGCAGTTGACCTTGAAGTCATTGAATGACTTGAATATTAAGTTTTTCTCTGTTCTCTTCTTAACTTCACTGTCAGCAATTCAGCTTAACTTAGTTTCTGTTTTATTAATTGGTTTAGCATAGTTAAAAGAGCCTGTGTATTTATACCTAAATCTTGATAAATGTGTCAGTGAAACTTACAAGGACATGAAAGATATTGAACTCATATACTCATGGTAGTAAATCTTTATTTCTTAAATTTCCTAATTTACTTCCCCTTCCTACTAATATTTATATAAAATGTTGCATGGGGTTATTAAAATTTATATTTTGCAGGCTTTAGAAATCATCAAACCCAATTTAGGGATGAGAAAATTAGTTCTCAGAGTAGTTAAGTGACTAATTCAAAGTAGTATATTTGAAGCAAAATTAACTCAGAGTTTTAAACCCATGCACATCTCTTCCTTAAGATTTTGCTTTCAAGTTTTGACTAATATACGTGTGGAACTTTTTAGTTCATCTTTGAGTCATAGTGTTCTACTTTCTCAAAATCTGTCTTAACTGGCAGATTTCAAGAAAAATCTCCTAGTGCTATTACTTTTAATGATTTCAGGAATGCAGGAACCATAAACATAAACACAATTGATACACTTTAAGTATTTTCTCCCTCCCTTTTAGACTGTAGCGCATCACTCCTCATGTTTGAAGAAAACAGGAGGAGTGCACTTCTCACTTCATCCACTTGTTCACATAGCCACAACAGCATCTGTCACTTCTCCCATTCTAAAGGTGCTGTCAGGGAAGGCATTGGCAGGGTGATAGAACATAGCATCTTATGTCAAGAGCTTTATCATTCAGGATGAAATATGGTAGATCCTTTTGGCACATCTATAACAGCCGGGTTATTTTTGACAACGCAATTGAAAAGTGAGTTTCCACCATTAAACTGTAATATGAAAGGTGTCAGCAAAGTCTGTGATCTCTAACAATATAGAGTATCGAGTTGTAAACAATAGCTTTCACAGAAAACACAGAGAGTGAGGCAGTGCTGTAGTTTCTCTTTGGAAAGTTCTAGCAAGGATTATGACTAGGGAAGTGGGATTATACTCCCCCTATAAAGTTTGCTCCATGGGGAAATAAAAAGTCGTTTCTCTGGATTCCTCCTTTCCGCAAACCTCTGGCACAGATACCGTGTATCCTAGGTCTCCAGTTGCAACCAGCAGGCTTCATTACCCTAAATCCCTCTTCACACTGACTGTCAGTCGTGCCTAGCCTGCACACCAGTGCCTTCCCACGTGGATACTGTGCATCAAGGCCCCAGACCACTAGCTGGGAAGAGCTGTGGGCTCTGGCTATCTCTGCACACTCACTGGCTCACTTGCCTTGGGTAGGCTGCCCTTGGGAACTGCCCCACACTTGGACCAACTCTGGCAGGGGAAACCCAGGACGTTGCATCTAGAGGGCTGCTACTACTTCTCCAGTGAAGTCTGAGTCCAAGCACTGGGAAGGAAGCCTGTTTCAGAGTATATTTCTTCCTCACCACTAAAGCAGCCATTCCTGTTCTCCTGACACAAGTATTATTTCTTCCCTGTTATAGGTAATAATTCTTACCAAACCATCTCTATCCTATGTACAGCTCGGTTTCCATTTCTTGTTTGGACATTGATGATATGATCAATAAACAGTAATTGCTAATATTTATTGAGGGCTTTTTATGTTCAAGAATATATACAAATACATATCTAAAAATAAATACTCATATATGTAGCCAAAAAGGAAACCAAGTATCAGAGAGTTTATGAAAGTTTATGTGTCTCGTCAAAGTGATAGAGTTGGATTGTAATGTGGAGAGTAAACTGAGAGCCCATGCTCACAATTTGACATATATCACTTCCAAGAAATGATACGAAGTTGACCTTTCTGAAGTCGTTTCTCTAAATGTCTCTCTGTTGTTTCTACAGCCATATTCATTACTCAGTGTCAAACAGCTTCCTTAATTTTTCTTTACTTTATAAAATACAGCTATAAGAACTTTCACTTGATTATTGACCTGATCGTTTTTATGCCATCACTTGAAATTCATTCCTCTCTAAAGCTTATGTTTTATGTGTGACTTTATCAAATAGTAGATTTCTTATAATTTACATGTTCTTTTTAATATATTTTTAAAGATTTTATTTATTTATTTATTTATGAGAGACACAGAGACAGAGGCAGAGACACAGGCAGAGGGAGAAGCAGGCTCCCTGCGGGGAACCCGATGTGGGACTTGATCTCAGGACCCCGGGGGTCATGCCCTGAGCCAAAGGCAGATGCTCAACCGCTGAACCACCCAGACATCCCTCATTTACATATTTTTAATTGGAAAAATGATTTGAAGTAACTATTTAATTTTACCTTATCTCTGCAATATGTGTGGCCTTCTACATTGCTTTTTGATGTTTCAATTTTAAATTTTAGATACAAAGTCCAAAACAAAGTATTAGCAAATTAAATCTAATCATGTACATAAGAGATGATATATCAAAATTATATTTATGCCAAGGACACAGGGTTAGTATTTAAAATAAATAAATGGAAAAAAATTAAATAAATAAACGGAGAAGCACCTGGGTGGTTAAGTATCCCACTCTTGATTTTGGCTCAGGTCATGATCTCAGAGTGGCAGGATCCAGCTCCATGTGGACTCCTGCTCACTTGAGAGTCTGCCTGAGATTCCCTCTCTCCCTCTTCCTCTTCCTCTGTCCCTTCCCCCGCTACGGACACTCTCTTAAATAAATAAATTAGTCTTTAAAAATAAATAAATAAATAAATGAAATTAATAACCTCACCAAATGAGAAAAATAACTGTGTATGTTAATTTCATGTGTTTGTCATAGACCCAGTAGAAAATAAATCACACATACAAATTTCTAAAATTTGTGGATGGGATGTAGAGAGATAAGAAGGGATAGTGTAGGAACTCAACTAACAAAACCGTATTATACTCCAATCGTAATAAATCAATATCTGGAGATAATATAGATAAGTAATACTAAAGATTTGTTATTACAGGTCTTATAGAATAGATAAAAAAGGAATTTTTCTGAGGCCTTAATAAAATTATTTAAGGGGCACCTGAGTAGCAACAGCCTTTGGCTTGGGTTGTGATCCTGGGGTCCTAGGATCAAGTCCCACATCAGGGTCCCTGTAGGGAGCCTGCTTCTCCCTCCACCTATGTCTCTGCCTCTCTCTGTGTTTCTCATGAATAAATAAATAAAATCTTTTTTAAAAATTAAAAAAACATATAATTTTTTTGAAATTTTATATGCAAGAATGGGGAGTCACTAAGGTCTAAAAAGCTTCTAATGAAAAGAGCTTGAGGTAAGGTAGAAGGGAGGTCGTCAGGAAAGATATCCAGGAACTATGAATCCAGAGTTAAAAGACATGCAGCATATCTCAGGACAGTGACCGCAGGATGTGAATAAATTTGAGTGCCATGAGAATGCTCACAAAGGACATCAACTGGAAAGAACAATCTAAATAGAAGGATCGATTTGCTTTATGAACATCAGCCAGCTTTGCCAGCTACCTGGTGACAGTCCATGGGCTGATGAAAAAAGAAGTTCTGGCTGTGGCCTGATAGTTATGCATGAGCCCAAGGAAAAGGAATATAACGGGGCTGAGGCTGATGGGCCTTGCCACCTGCTGAGCACCCCCCCACCCCCGCGCTTGACAACAGTGGTGACAAATGCTGTATTTTCCAAATGGCATTATTCCCAGAGGAATAGCCAAGCACCTGGTGGCATGTTGACTCTAATCCCTTCAGGCAGGAGCTGTGATGTTCTTCTTCCTTGGAACAAGGACTTACACTTTATATCAATTTGCTTCTGCCAGCGCCACCTGTGAACATGTAGAATATATTAGTGACTTTTATGATATTCCACGCAACACTGCTTCAACTAGGAACTATTTTCACACCAAAAAAACGTGAGGAATGAATGACCTTGTACCAATGGGATTCACTGATCTTCTTATGATATATTCCATCACCCTGGAGTATCTATCCTAATAGAAGGCAGGATGGCTTATTCAAGATCCAGTGAATGTGCTAGCTGTGTGACACCTGGTGGAACCGAGGTGCTTCCCTATATGTTGCAATGTATACTCAGAACACAGGATCAGCACACAAATAGAATACATGTGTCTGGGAGCTAAACACTCGATATGAGTGGTTTTTCTTGCTATTTCTCCATATGCACTTGCACAATTTTGGTTTTCCATTCCAGCGACTTTGGCTTTGCTTGGCTTGGATGTCTCAGTGCCCCCAAAACACACTAAGAGATACAAAGACCTCCCACCCAGTTGGAAGTCAATATATAATCCTCAGGCAATTCTGGGCTCATTGTGTCAATGAAGGACTAGGCAGAGAAAGTCTTACTGAATTTGTTGAATAATCCAGTTTCTCTAGAGGAAATAGAATAATAATATACAGTAAGGACAAGGCAGGGGGGAGCATATGTAAAATCAAATAATTATCTGAGTGCCTCGGATGTTCCCATGTCCAGGGGCAGAAGTTGATATTAATCCATAACAACTCAATAGAGAGGGAGCACACTAATCTTATAGATCCTTCATGAATCAAATAATGATCCTATGTCTTGGTAAATAACCAGAACAAGTGAAGGACTGGGTGAGCATGGCATGGTTTGTGGGGAAGAGAGCTGTAAATACCAAATACCACCATGTGACTAACAATGAGAAATGAGACATGAGAAGCTTTGCATATTTGCCATGTTTAGATGTGTACCCATATTTTCCTTTATACTATAACATGTAACCATATACGTGTAACCATTTTTTCCTTTCTCTAGACCATTCTAATATAAGATGTGTTAAAAGGAGTTAAATATTATATTATTATATAAACACTTAATAACTATAATTGTATAAATATAATTAATGCTACATTTTATAAAATAATTCTATGTAATTTAGTGTTTAATTTCAGGATGTCAAAGGGAAATTGTGATTGAATTTATAAATAATGAATAAGACCCCATAATTACACAGTTACGGGATTGATTTAGCTTGCTGTTTTGGGGAAGAATAAGAGCAAGTCTAGTTATATGAGCATTACATTCAGTTAGTTTGAGGCATAACATCATTATTACTGCTGTTCAGATGATGAAATATAGGTTATAGGTAAATTTACAAAATAGCAGACTGTGCTAGATTGTCAAGTCAGTGTTATAAGGATTCTGAAGTCTAAATGTTACCTCTGTGGCAAAGGGCAAGTTAAGGATTACTTTTTCTTGAATCAATTATGGAAACATTTCTACATTTTTAATAACATAATTCTTCCCACTAACCTACAAATAGGTTTCCATTACAGGGATAAATCAGTGGTAGAAAAATACCTCCCCCCACTGCCCACAAAACAAGTAAAATTCACAAATAATCGGGGTGGTGTCAATTTGGTAACTCTTTGAAGAATGTTTTAGGAGAATCAAAATTATGCAGATTCAGTAATGAAGGTATACACAGCCATCTCTCACAGTCATTTAAAATTTCTCAATTGAAATTACATCTTTCATAGATAATGTAGCTGAAAATTAAAAACCGTAATTCAGCTAATCCAAAATCCACTGCTTAGAAAACTCTTGTCAGATCGAAATTCTAAGCTGAGCTCATTTTCTTTCAAGTGTGCTTTTCTCATTAATCTCCGTAAAAGTGATGGGATGATTAGGAGCTGAGAATTGACAGGTTTCAGGGGTGTATAAACAGTGTGATGCCACTGCCCATTGTAAGGGAAAGGAACTTCCAGTAGATGACACCATGGCTCCCCAAGCATCTTGTTGATAGTTCTTTTGTATAACATGTGAATTCCTGTGCTTAATAGTAATAAATTGTGAAGTAGGCTGTTTTTCCTTCATACGCATTCAGACAATTTAGGTCATTTAGCAAGGATTTGCCCAAATGAGATAAAGCACTTGGATTTCTGAGGCTGGTTTAAATTTATTTTGATTAAGAATAATAACTCTGCTTTAAATTAAAAGCTGAAATACTTACAAACCTTGCTGGATTTAAATATTTACTTGTGATGTGAAAATTAGAATGCAAAATTTCTGGAGCGGTTCCTTTATTCAAGTTTATATGTTAATGTTAGTTTGTTCTGGTTTATGAAAATAATGTAAGTGTCTCTTGGTTATATAAGATCATGATTTTCTTATATTTGAATTGCCTGGTCTTAAGAGATTAATTTGTACAAAGTAATAGTTTGATCTTTTTTTATCCCCATTCCTAATATATCCTGCATACTTCCCACAAAATGAAATTAATAAGATGCAAATCTACTTAGAACTTTTCAGTGGCTTGTAGGATTGAGTACAAGCTTTATACTTGTCAAACACAGCTCTTCAGATATGACTCAACTTCATTCTCTACTCTGTCCTGCTACTACTTCACTCCAGTGCTGCTTAACTACTTGATTCCCTTGTAGTTAAATCACATTTGCTGTTTGTATTGGTGATTATTAGAAGCAGAGGATATTGAGAAGAGAGAGAGAGATTAAACTCAAAGGCTGATCTGTAGTATACAATATAGATAGACAGATCTATCTAACCATCATCTATCAATTTATATAATCAATACATGGATTTAATGATTTGATCTTGAACGAATAAAAACAAATCCTTCACCTTGCATCTGCATTTCTCCCTGTTTGAGCAAGAGGCTGTATTAATGGAGAAACCTGTAAACAGAAGTAGAGAGTAGTGTTCTAAATTCTAATGTTTGATAAGTCTGCAACTTTGAGATATCATAGAAATTGTTCATGTCCTAAATAAAGCCGGGTATCACAAAGTGTAGACAGCCCAGATTGTTTAGCCAGAATTTCTCCTTTTAGCTTTACAGGAAAAAGTACATTCATACAAGTTATCCAAAGATTTCCGAGTCTCAAATATCCAAGAGACTTTCATCTCTGGATCATAAGTCCTGTGAGCAGAAATCAAGAATAATTTCTATCTAGAAAGCTTTTATTTTTCTAAATTCTGGATATATTTAACATCTGCAGAGAAGACCATACCACTACCAAAACTATCACGAATCTTATCTCTAATGGGAAGGCTTTCCTAATTTTTTTACACCACCCCTAATCCCATACCACCATCTCATGGATTCACCACTTCAAGAAAAAACAAAAAAAAACAAACAAAAAACTGAGCATTAAAAACTTTGTGTTTTCTCTATGATATATAACATTTATTACTGGGCCTCTCTACGTAATGCAAGATGAAAGACTCAACAAGATATCTAGACCCTCTTAAATCTGGAGTTTCATGATCCTAAGAAATTCTTTAGTGAAATATAATGTAGTTATTACAGTGTTTCATTACTTTTCAAAATATGAGAACCTTGATGGTAGGGGTTTAGCCATTATTTTGTTCCCAGCCCACATTGCTTACACCATCTCAATATAATTTGTTGACTTGAATGGAAACCGTGTGTAACAATATATTGAAAATAGTTTAGAACTCTACTGACTAATTTTCTGTTTATTTTCAAATTGAGGTATAGGTACCAGCATCCAGCCTAGTGTCAGACCCTAAGTAGTTACTCAATTATAAGAATCATAATTTAAAAACCAAAATCCTCTCATCAAAATGTATTTCAGTGTGTACTTTATGAGATCTCAAAATAAACTTCATAGATAGATATTTTAAATGAAAGAAGGAAAAATAACAGAAAAAATATTTTTAAAGGATTTTAGGAGAGAGAGCATGACTGGGAAACATAAAGGGAAAGGTAGTGAGAACCTCAAACAGACTCCATGCTGAGCACGGAGCTTATCTCAGGGCTCAATCTCATGACCTCAAGATCACAACCCCAGCCACAACCAAGAGACTGTCTTAACTGACTGTGGCACCCAGGCGCCCTGAAAAATTAAATTTAATGATAGTTTCAAAAAGTAAGATGTGAGCTAGTTCAAAATAAAAATAAAGCAAATGAATACTATTTGGAAAATACATTTCATTTGAAATGTGCAAAATTTATTTAAAGTAACTATAGAGGCTGAAAAAGATGCCGTCAAAATAAATATTAAAAGGAGAAACAAATCACTTATCAGTGTGTGGAACTATATGCTGATACAAAATGGAGAAGATTTTAGGAGACAAAGAATCATTTATTTATCATACCCCAAGTTAAATAAATTACTAGTAAGCAATGAACACTTACAGAGTATAGTTTGGGATTTCTCCCTGGCCCTCCTTTCTTCTACTTCCATAAACTCTTCCTGATATGAATGAATTAAGCAAACTCCCTAAATTTTAATTATGATAAGAAATCATGAGCTTTTTACCTTTATTTTCAGCCTACTCCTTCCTCAACATCCAGAGACTATATTTAGCTCCTTAATATTTCCTCCTAGATGAAGCCCAGTCACCTTTAACTAACACATCTAAAGCTAGTTGTACCACCATGGATTGAGTTACTTAAATCAGAGGGGACTTTTTAAAAAATTCTTCACCTATTATGAGTATTTTTAACAATTTTAGTCAACGTTATTTCTTACATAGCTGTCCCCTTTTTTTCTTACCATACCCATTTGATTATTTGGCTTACGACCCAATCATCTCTGGTATACAGGTACTATAGTGACAGGCTCCTAATTTGTTTTAAATCTCAAACCTTACTTTACCGCTTTCTGCCAAGCAGCAACTAGGAATCTTCTGTCTAAAATTAATATTATCTTCCTACTTTCTTACTTCAAATGCTTACTATGTAACAAATGTATGAAACATTCTAAACCTGTAAGATACATACATAATTTTTCTTCCTCAAATAACTGTCTTCAAACAAGCCACTATCAATTTCTTTCTTCCATGACTCATGTTTAAAATCTACTTCATGCATAGTCTATAAAACTTCAATAATTTTTAAGCACTAAAAATAATAGCTCAATCAACTGTAGCTTACTATTTCAATAACTCTCTCAACCTTTCTCCAGCTGAGGTTTATTCTATAACTTGAAAGATTTGCCACTGAGAATTGAAAGACGTGAATTCCCCTCTCATTCCTCCCTCATTTTCCATTCTACTGCTGCTGGCTGGAGTAGAGGGAGGTGGGTATTGCAGGAAAAGCAAAAGCCTTTTTTTTTTTTTTTTTTAATTTAATTGGAACTTTGTGGTCATATCTTGGCTGTATGTGAACTTAATTTGGCAGGTTTCCAGATACTGGATCTCGTGTGGGGCATATATCTCTATTCTCTGAATAATTTATAGGCTCTTGATAAGAATTCACTATTATAAGGAATAGAGTTTCATATATAATAAATCAATAAGATCAATCTTGTTGTGTTTTTAGATCTTCTTTTTAACATTTGCCTACTTGATCTGTCCTGTACTGAGAATGCTATATTAAAATATCTAGTTAGTAATCAGTTTCTATTTGTCTTCTTGTATTTCCCATAGCTTTTTATTCCTAAAGGTGGTATATGAACATTGATGACTATCATTTTTTTCATTGTGGTTCTGGCTTTCTTTCTTAAAATTCTTTGTCATGCTGAATGGTCTAGGGTTTGAATTTCACTTTTACTGGTATCAGCACCTCTGTTCCCTTTTTGTTTCCAAATGCGTAATAGAATTTGTTCTTTTACTCTTTAGCCCTTCTGAATCGAATCGTTGTAGATTCTGTGGGTTTTTTTTTTTTTTTAAGATTTTATTTATTTATTCATGAGGGAGATAGAGAGGCAGAGACTTCCAGAGAGGGAGAAGCAGACTCCTCGCAGGGAGCCCGATGTGGGACTCGATCCTGGGACTCCAGTATCATGCTCTGGGTCGAAGGCAGGTACTCAACTGTTGAGCCACCCATGCATCCCTAGATTTTGTTTTGTAAGCCACGTAGGAAACTTTGTCTTTTAATATATAAGTTAAGGCCTTTAACATTTATTCTTATGACTTATATGTTTGTTTTCAACTTTGTCATATTCGTACAAGACTATAATATTTAAAATGCTATTATATATTATACATGGTATGTCATATATAAGATCTATAAAAATCCTATATGATTATAGTATTTTATAATTACATGTACTAAGTGATAATTCCCAGGATTCATTTGTGATATGTTCTATGATTCTTTATGAGATATACATGGTCTTTTATTTATTTAACTTCAGGTTAGGTAGTTTCTATCTGTATTCTGTGGTTATCTTTATATTCAGACCTTTTTACTGCTTTTAGGTCCCTATTTGCTTATTGAACATTTTGATATACGGCTTATAAATGTTACTTAATACCCTTTAACCCATCTATTACCCATACAACAGTTCATTGTTTGCTACTTTATGCTTTGCCTATTTTTTCCCTGATTTTAGTTCCATCCTTTGTACTGTATTTTAACATATAGCATTTGTGTATTAGCTATCCATCCTTATTCCCACGTATTCTTTAGTCATATAAGGCCATCTGTATGTCTAGAAATGGTAACCGACATTCTTTTGCTCAATTTTTCCCAGTCGTCATTTGAGTGGATGAAGCTTGCTGATGGATGCAGAATTCCCTAAGTATGGACATATTAAATCCTGTTTTTCTGTAATGCTGATGTTTAAAAGAAAGATTGAAAAAAAAAAAGAAAGAAAGATTGACTTGATGTAGAATACTTGGTTTGCACTTCTTTTCTTTGATTTGTGTTTTAGTGTTACTCTTGTTGCTATGCTTGGTATGGTGGTTTTCAAAAGTCTGAGGTTAGTCCTATTCCTTTTGTATTTACTTGATTTGATCTTTTTTTCTGGGTGCTTTGAGGATTTTACCTTATATTTGGCATTTTGAAGCTTTAATAGGATGTCTCTGGGTTTAAATTCTTAATACGAAATTTTACTTCCTTTCTATTATTAGCACCTAAAAGTAAGGATTTTTCTTAGCTGCTGTAACTGCATCACAGAAGTTCAAATATATTGAATTTAATCACAATATTTTCTAATTTTCCTTGTCATTTTTTTAGCCCACAGGTTATTTGAATATATATTTTATATTTACTTTCCAAATATTTGGAGATTTTCTAAATGTTTTTTCTGTTACTGACTCCTAATTAAGTCCCCCTGTGATTAGGGAGCATATTTTGTATGATTTCAATCCTTGTAACATTCATTGGGATTTGTTTTATGGCCTAGCATATGCTCTCTCCTGCAGATTGTTCTATGTATGCATACTTGAAAAGAATGTGCATTTGGCTATGGTTGGATGAAGTGTTACATAAGTGCTGGTTCAAGTTGAATGATAGTGTTATTCACGTCTTGTATAAAATTACTGATTTCCTCTTTTTTTTTTTTTTTTTTGAGAGTGGCACGCTGAAATGTCTGCATATAATTGTGGAATTGTATGAGTCTCTTTCAGTGTTATCAGTTTTAGCTTCATATATTCTGAAGCTCTGTTATAATATGCATAGCCATTTATAATTTATGTGTTTGTCCAGCACCTAGGCTCTTTTATCACTATGAAATATATCTTTTGTTTCCAGTCATATTTCTTGTCCTGTAGCCTATTTTGCCTGATATTAATTTAGCCCCTCCAGCTCTAAGATTCCTGTTTGCATGGTATATTTTGTTCCATTTCTTTACCTTCAGACTATTTGTGTCTTTACATTTAAAGAGTTTCTAAGGTAGGCAGTATAGAGCAGGGATTTGCTGTTTCATACTGTCTGAATTATGTGTGGGGAGATGAATAGGGAATCAATTAATGTAAGAGTAATCCTGATTTCTGAGGAAGGCGTAAGAGGAAGAGAGTATGAGGAACTCAGTAAAAAAAAAAAAAAAAGTTAGACCTAAGATGTTAATCACCTACAATGTATTGAAAAACATGGGAAGCTGCTGAGGAGCAAGAGAAAGATGCTATATGTCAAGAATCAGCAACTGAATCGTAGAGGTTACATTAAATTTGAAATTGCTTTCTTGGATGACATGAGATAATATTCCAATTATACCCATACATTTTGATAAAGATATTCTATACAATTGAATTTGGGGGACCCAGGAAAAGTAATGGCATGAGTGTGCAAAAGGTTAGCTAAGAAAAGGCTTTCGGAACCAAAAACTCAAACCAGCAATTAAGAGCGGGAACACAGGAGGAGTAACTTACAGACCTGCTGATTAGGAGAAAATTACATCCTAAACTTAGTTCCCATCTATTTCCCCACCAAAGCCCGGATTATCAGAGATCTCCAAAGCACATAAAGCAGTGCTTCAGGCCAGCGTCTCAGGACACTGTTATAAAAGGTGACTCGGGGGACATTGGTATCCATCCAGGAGTGTCACAATGGACAACATTAACAAACATGCCTTGTTTTGTGTAATATCTGCATTTCTGATTATAAGCCATATACACTGATTATATAAGTGCTTTTGGTGGTGGAGGGGGCATTACCTCCCAACAGACCAAGAAGTTTATTTCAAAGATGTATTCAAATTTTAGAAGTCTTAAAATGTTATATGTATGGTTTGAGGGATTTAAAAAAATGTGGTAGCTTTCTCTTACTACTACATCTGGTTTTGGATTTTCAATATTTTATTAAATATTTATTATTATATTGATTTTATTAACAATATATGTTATATTAATATTGATTTTGATTTATTATTATATTAATAATAAATGTTATTAAATATTTATTTCAATATTTTATTAAAGTATGTTTGTCATGGGGCATCTGGTGGCTCAGGTAGGTAGTTGGGCATCAGACTCTTGCTTTCACCTTGGTTCCGGGTGGTGAGATGGAGCCCCTGTGTTGGGCTCCACGCTGGATGGGGAACCTGTTTGAGATTCTCCTTCTCCCTCTCTGCCTCTCTTTCTAATATATATGTTTGTCACATTTTGTGTTGTGAAGATTGTTTTATGTCTTTAGTATGAATAATTTGATGGTATTGCTAGAAAATTCTGAATTATTGTATGGCATAAATTTGAATCATTTTCATTATAGATATGGGACAATATTTCCAAACAGCTGTGGGAATGCTACAATGGAAAATAATAAAGCTGAATTGAGCAAAGGATTATTGATTTTTGAAATGAAAACAAAGTTAATGACAGAAAAATGGCACAGTCGTCAAAGAAATGAAGTCAAATGTCTCACACCAAAGGCTCCCGTGGTCTTTTAAGACATCAGCCTATAGTAGACTGCCTAATTAAATTCAGCTAATAAAAACTCATATTATCTTAACAAGGCACTAAGCAATTTTTTACTTGTTCGTTTTTTTTCACTTGAAACACAAAGTTTTGCCATAACTCAGGAAACTTTCAACAACTGATTTCTCCATTTGACTGCAGCCAATCTGACAGATGGGAGTCATACAATAAGAATAATTTCAAGTTTGTCAGAATGTTAAAGTCTATGTATATCATTCTGAAACTGCCTCAGTTGTCTATTAATTTAGCTGCAAATAATGGCATAGTGTTAAAAGGTTTACAAGTTTAACCATCTTTTACAGTTTCTTTAAATTTCTTTCAACTGTCATTTTCTCAGAAACTAAATAACCTTACTGATCAAAAGAGTCTTTCACTGTAGTGACATTAAAAACTCTTTTTTGAATTTCCATAAAGTCTTTGTTCTAGTTCTCACAAAAATGTCCATGAAATAGTTGATAGTTAGAGGTTTGTGGACTCATAGAAAGCAATTTACATGTTCCTTACGACTACTTTTTATATACATTTATTATGTGCATTTGTAAACACTTCTTTGTCATAAACTGAATTTAAAATTTAAAAATTTGCTATCTCTATGAAATTTTGTGATTTTTTTTTCTTTCTCAGCAATGTAGGTTTCTAAGTACAAAGAGGCACTAAAGGGTGAGACAAACTTGATTTTCTCACAGATCAATAAAAATGGCAGAAAAAGGAAAATTAACTTCATATGCCTTAATATTTGCTGGGCTCTTACTATAAATTTTGCTTACATCATTTCATAGTGCTTAGTAAGCATTTTCCATATAGTTAATTTTTCATTTAATTTTTATGACAACCATGCAAGATACCTCCTAATGTTGCATTTTTACAGATGTTATAATAAAATGAAGAATATTATGTAGTTTGCTCAGGGGCCAAGTATCAGAATTCAATGTAGGCATATATTGCTCTGTATGTCAGTGTTGTATGTGCATGTGTGTGTGTATGTGTGTGTGGGAGGGTGAGTACCTGATGGATCTGACACATTAGTAAAGAGATGCATGTTCCTGTAAAGGAACTTGTCACATTCTTTATAGAAGCCTTATCCATTCTTATAAAGATTTTTCTTCAAATGCAGGAAAACAATTTTTCATGTACAGAAGTGTTCCTTTATTCATTATTTTTAACCTTAAGAATTCCTTCTGGCCTCTCACCTGTTTTCCTTGCCCAAAACAATTTCCTCAGCTTAATACAGCTCAGGGTTCTCCTGGGAAACATTATTAAGTGGATGGAGAAGATTTATGGTTCTGGTTTACCACCATGTTATCTTTCTTCATTGATCTCGTGTAACAGAGGGTAGCCCTTTAACAATTTGCATGGCCTTTAAAACCTTCCTACTAAAATAAAGTTTATCTCAAACTACGCTTCTGAGTTTTAATTAGCAATGAAGAAGCAGTTGTGTTCTCTTTACAAAACTCCCCCATCCAATTCCATTTATCATGTGGGCTCACTAACAGCCTCTACTATGAAGAGCAAATACTGATATAGTCCCATATGCCTACTTTGCTCTCCTTCTTTTAGTATCATCTATATCAGTCCATATATGTTCTGTGATTTCTGTTTCTGATTCTCTATTTCCATCTTCCCCAATGCTTCATTTTACTCTTTTTTCCCTCAAATGGTTGATTTCTGAGGTTTGTTTTTGTTTTTGGTAAAGTCATTTCTATTCTTCTAGTTTATCTTTATTGCCCTTTATTGGTTTCATTGATGTTATTTTCATGATATTATTTTCAACTTGGTGATTAATGTCCTTTCTCCACTCATTCATCTACTCATACTTTCCCTAATAGTAATTAATCCTATATTAGGTGCTGAATAGTGAAAGTTGAAGAAATATATCAAACTTTGAGAGATTCGTTGGGAAGGAGACATGGATATAAACGAAATACAAAATTACAAAAGATGCAATCAGTGGTTTATTACAGGTGTTATAGAAACATGGAAGACAGATTGTCTGACTTAACCTGAACAATTCAGGAAGAGCTTCACCAAGGTCATGAAACTTTTGCTGAATTGTGAAATGTCTAGTTTTAACCTAGGAGATAACAATAAAGCACGTTTCGGGCAGAAGGAATTTGTCCTCCCAACTTCATTTGGCCCCAGTGAAGGCATAAAGAAGGCAGGTAACCTCTGGAAAGTGGAGGTGAATGGAAGTTCATGTGCAAGCAGGGCAATAGAAGAGCTGGAGGAGTGGCTGAGGGACTCAGAATCCCACCCAGAGCTGTGGTGTGCCCCACCCCCCAACCATTATGATGAAAGGTGAGGCCTGCTCAATTTGAATATGTATTGTCATAAAGTGATGGTTAATTTTATGTGTCCACTTGACTGGCTATTGGATGCTGAAATTGCATATTATGTTTAGGCATCCCTGCAAGAGTGTTTTGGATGAGATTAGCATTTGAATTGATGAACTCCTTGACATAGATCACCTTCCACAATATGGACCTCATCCAATCAGTTGAAAGCCTGAATAGAACAAAAGGCAGAGGAAGGACACTTACCTCTTTTAATTCTTGCCTGATTACTTGCTGTGGTACATTGATTTTCTATTGTCTGTGGTGCTCCTCTTTTGCAGGACTTCAGACTTGAGCTCAATTATACCATCAGCTTTTCTGGGTCTCTAGCTTGCAGATGGCCAATCCTAGGACTTCTCAGCCTTAATATGGAGCAAATTCCTTATGATAAATCTCTCCCTTTATATTCCGCCCATTCACTCTGTTTCTCTGGAGAACGGTAATACACAAAATCTGGTTAATTTGTTCTTTAAAATCCTATGTCTTTGCTCAACTGCTTCAGCATTGTAAGAATGAGGAAACCATTAAAGGAATTGTCACCCATGTAATACATTTTACACATCTGGTTCACACAGGGAAATGTTTTCCTTAGACAATGACAATAGAAACACAGAGAATTAAGCCATTCAAAAATGTCCCATAAATTTCAATTTAATTATCTCGAATGCAGAGATAGCCTTCTGCATAACCTGAAAAAAGAAATTTCTACAATACCCATGTTCATTGGCATTAGATGTTGAAAGAAACCCATTAGTAAACTAGAAAAAGACCTAAGACTTTAGGGGGGAGAATACTGAAGTCAATAATTTTAGACCATTTTCTCAACTCCAAAAATACCAACTCTTAAAAGATATTTTAACTAACACATTTTGTTTCAATGACCTTTTAAATTGTTTTTATATATATTTTAATGTATTCACAAATGGTTTTCAGATATTTAGCCCTTGCACAGCCATTTTAACTTTTACACCAAATAAATACAGAATTTAGCAGCACTGGTGCAGAATATTTTTTGGAAATTGTCATTTTTGCATCAGTTAACTCATTATGATCCCCCAGCCCCCTTTCTGTTGTGCTTTCACAATTAGCTGGAAAAAAAAGGAATGTAGAATCACTTTAAGTTACTCTGTTGATAGGACCCAATATAATCCTTAAATATGGTATCTACTTTTATAAAATCCAAATTTAAAAAAAAGTCTGGAAAGGGGCCATTAATTTATTTTTAACGAGGTGAGATTTTATCTTAGCAATTTTCAAGTTAACAATTTCTTTGGACATGGTAATCCCACACGTTTCTTAGGGTCAGTGTGGAATTCGCAACTGTTTTGGGCTAAGAAAACATCATCTACATACTTTATGTGATTTCACAGGAGGTCACATGATCTAGGGAGGCATTATCATTTCTAGTTGCAGGGAGTACTGCTATGCTTCCCTAGTGAAAAGGCAAAAACATCTTGGTCTTGTCCTTAAAATTGTGGGGCAAACCTGAACTGCTTCATAACATTATGGGCTACTCAGCATAAGAAGTTCTGACGCTGAGCCTTTGTTCTTTCCTCTTGAGGGTGCAAATTTTATTTCACTTAGACCCTTTCTGAACCCCTCTCTATTTCCTTAATTGCCCGGGTCAGCACAGAGTTCACCAGATTATGTCAGATTTTTTTTCATTTGTGAATTCCTTTGTGGCTTGGCTGGGTTTGGGCCAGGAATGAGCAGAAACAGGAGACATGCGCCCCCTTGTGGGATTCAGCTCCTCACTTTCTGCTGCATCTGCTGGGATCCCACTGTCTCCTGCATCTCTCCCAGATTCTTTACATCCTCTGGATTAATATTTTTATTTATTTTTATTTTTATTTTTATTTATTTTTATTTATTTTTATTTATTTTTATTTATTTTTATTTTTATTTTTATTTTTATTTTTATTTTTATTTTTATTTTTTTGGATTAATTTGTTGAATACTTTTATTCCCTAAGTATTCTTGTGTATTAGAAATCTGTTTACCAAGACAGAAGGGGCAGTCTGTTGCCCTGTACACCTGCTCCCTATCTCAGTTCAGAAATGACAGAACCCGTGGCTGGCGACAAGCAGGATAGCAAACTAACATTAACTATTTCCTGCAAATCCTGAAATGTTGATGACTCTGAGAGTGAGGCTGGATTTTCTCTTTTTAGTTAAGAAGACCATTTTACTTAAGTAATAATCGTACATGAAATAGAAAAGGCAATCCGCTTGTTAAATTACCACAGATGAATTTTAAATTATTATATTAAGGGTACAAGATCATTCTGAAAATAGAAATTTTAGTCTGAATTTCTCCTACACATGTAATTCAGAGTGACCTGACTTACATAATCCAGATAACAGGAAAAAAAAAAAAGAAGTCCCTCATGATTTTTTTTTTCCTAAGAAATTACTTCCTTTACTCTGTCAGTAAAAGTTTCAGATCTCATTTTAATACTACTTATTTTCTACTTGAAGGAGAATTGCCTTAAGTAAAGAAACACTTCTAGGTCTCTATGTTTAAAATTATTTTAATTTTACTTATTATCCAAAAATAGCATTCCTAGGAATGTTTTGCCTATGAAATAAATATTTACTAGACACAGTTCAAAGAAAATATACGCAGTTAAGAGTGGTGGTATTGCAGCCAGCGTAGGTATTATTCTTTAATATAATTTAAAATATGTTCTCAGTACTAATGTCACACACACATACACTACTGATCATTAGTATTATGAGAACTTGGGTGATTTTTCTTTTTCCTAGTAAGCTGCAAGCCCTGGATACAGGTTCTGTCCTCTTGTTTTGATATAATTAGATTTAATGAATAGTCTTTGCCATTCACCAGCTGTACACACCTAGGGGAGCCACCCAACATTGCTATGTTTTGTTTAATGATCCACAAAATGGAGGAAATAACAGTACTTAATTCACAAGGTTGTTCCAAGGACAAAATATGAGTCCTAAGCAGAGATCTCAGCATAGTGCTTGCCACTCAGCACATGCCAACAAACATCACCATCACCATCATCATCATCATCATGAGTATCCATATGCTTTCAATCAGCTCATTTTTTTTTTCTCACTCTAAGTACATAGCATTTTTCTGAGTCCAAATCAGAGCCTGGTTATTTTTTTCCTTTCTGAAATTAATATATAAAGGATCCAAGTAACCAAAGGAACATAGCTTTATTTTTCTTTTACTGGTTTTCAAAGGCTGGGGATCATAAAATAAACATTTCTAATTACAGCAGCTCTTGCCCAAGAGACATCAAAACTGACATCATGTTTCTGCGTAATAGGTTCTGATAAAGACCATGGACTTTATAGCCTCAGGATGTCCAACTCTTAGTTCACTTAAGACACTGTCCCACCCAGTGAACAAAAGGACTTGTTTTAACCAGCTTTGTACACACAGGACTAATTCTGTCTCATGCCAAATGCAATTTTTGAGAAAGGTTTGATTTGCAAAAATATTATTTGAAAGATTAATTTCAGAAGTTATTTTCAGACAATTCCCTTTTTTCCTTTTGTGGGAATCCTAAGCATGGTAAAGGAATACACCACTGTAGGGAGTGGAGTTTATGATTATGATAACAGAGTGTCTAAGAATGACGGAGACAAGCCAGAGTTTCAGATGGCCTGAAATCTTACCACCCTGTGCCTGCAAGAATATTCCTGTATGGCAATATGACATGTAAGGAGAGCCGTAAGCAATGGACCCTCAGTCAGGGTCAGGAATCAGAAGATTTAACGGGAAAAATAAGTCTTCTGAAAAAATTTCTTGAATAGAAAGAAATATTTCCATCCTAAAAAATAATTTGCTCAGGGGCACCTGGGTGGCTCAGTCGGTTGAGCAACTGGGTTTCTGCTCACATCATGAAATTTCCTGGGTTGTGGGATCCAGCCTGCCCCGCCCTTCACCTTAGGGGCTCCTCAGTCAAAGGACAAGCTACCTGAAAGATTCTCTCCTCTGCCCCTCCCCCTTCACTCTGTCTCTGTCTCTCTCTCTTTTTCACAAATTAAATATATAAATCTTTAAAAAATTACTTGCCCAATGTTATTGTTTAGACATAACCTCTTAATATTCAAATAATGCTTATACAAACTAACAGATACAAATATATGTTTGTGACCAATTCCATTCCCAAAACATTTAAAACTGATTGCACACTTCATAAATTAAGCTTTTGCAAGTCCAGCTCTTTATATGTTGCAAATATTAGAGTCTCTTACACATTTAAATCCTCTAAAAGTTAGGACACAACGATAATACTTGGCCCCCTCCAAAATGCAATGATAACAATGTTTGTTAAATACAGAATTATCACCATGGTTTTCCTTTTTATGTAACCATTTAGCTTATTTCTTTTTTTTCATTCTCAGCTGAGTTCCAACACCTCTGACTTTGTAAGCTTCAGCATCCATCCATTTTATTTTGTTAATCAGGAATCATTGTTTTCAGTTACTTTCTGTTTGCAGTTACTTTATTCTCTTACATCATCTATAAGTAATCTGCCCAGTGTTTTTTTTTTTTTGCCCTCCACTGAGGGCTCCATCTCAGGACCTTGATATCATGACCTGAGCCGAAATCAAGTCTGACGCTTGATTCACTGAACCACCCACACTTCAGTAAGTGTGAATGACCTAAGTTGCCTGAATGTATAATTGCACTGGTAGATTTTATTTTCTTTCTTTATATTGAATGTCCTATCTGCCTTTCTTTTGTTGTTGTTTAAATGCATTAGCAGAATCATTCTTACCCTGTATCAAGCAGATGGAGGATGAGCTTAGCTATAGTTTCCTTACATCAATAAAAGAATGGCATTGCTCTGTACATCACCACTTCCTCTGCATGCTATCCCTTGGTACTTTTTTAATCCAGTGAGGGACAGAAGTATAAAGACAGAGAAGTGATATGGATCACTTTTCTCAAGTCATTGACAGGGCTGGAATAGCACAGTTTGGGGCTACTAAAATTGTCTTTACTCTTGTGGGGTATCCTAATCGAAGTGGAGATATATCCAGAGGTGCCATGACTCGAATGGCCTAACAGAACCTACTGATACTAATAGAAATTATCCAAAGTAATACAATTCAAAACTAGTACCTTATTAAAACAGCAAGTGTGAATAAGTAAATACATAAATACATAAGTAAAATGTATGGCTACATATTCAAAATGTCCTATATTCCAAAGAGTGCTTCTCCACCCACCTTCCCTCTCAGATATCTAGAACTTATGCCTAAGAAGTATATCACCACATGTTCATATTGCAAGGTGGTGTATGTTGGAATGTGACTGTCTTAACTCAGAAATACAGAATGACCGTGATTGTACCTGCTGACCATGAGAGATATTATCTAAATACCAATGAGTTAAAACAACACAGATGGACATTTCCATGGCAACCATCACATTAAGGGGTCCTCCACCGTGCCAAGGATGTAGCTAATGGAAGATAAAAGAAAGAAAAAGAAAGTAACCCTGCAAGCGCCCGGCTTGTGGTTGTGTGGCACACAGCTGGACCAAGGTGTTTCATATGGAAAACAGGTAATTTCATAAAACACTAACATCAGAGAAGAGCATCCTGTGACCACACTTAGAGTCAAAAACAAAACCATTTCACCATGGTGGAATCATATGCATAGGAAGAAAAAAAAAGAAGGAAAAGGAAATTCATATCCTACAGTTATCAAATTCTAAACTTAACATCCCCCATCATTTCAGATCAAGGATCAATCCAGATCACTGCGTAGGTGGATGCAGATGCAGATAATTGTAGAACTATGGAGAACATAAACCACTTCCATTCAAGAAACAGAAAGGATAGAGGGAAATCTTAGTCTCAGTTTCTTAATTTTGAGATGAAAAGTAGCATTTTAGTATATTACCAGAGCCATAATTAGAGTAAAGAAAATTCTACACTAAAAAATTAAAGCAAAACAAACAAAAAGTAAATAAAAAATAAAAAATTAAAGCAGAAATAGTACAATAAATAAAAACATATCTATATATTCATTTGTATTCTTTAAACTGGATTGTGGGATCCCTGGGTGGTGCAGCGGTTTGGCGCCTGCCTTTGGCCCAGGGCTCGATCCTGGAGACCCGGGATCGAATCCCACATCGGGCTCCCGGTGCATGGAGCCTGCTTTTCCCTCTGCCTGTGTCTCTGCCTCTCTCTCTCTCTGACTATCATAAATAAATAAAAATTAAAAAGAAAAGAATTTAAACTGGATTGTGTACATAACTCCCTTGAATATTTCAGGGTAATTTAGTTGATCAAATCATTTAAATTAAAATGGACTTTAAAATATTAGAATAGGAAAATAATGAAAATATGCACCTAACACTGTCAGTTTCTGAATTCTAACTGAGACAAAAATACATTTAAAATATATGAATTATTCATAATAATGTAAAATAACACTTCTTACAGATTACTAGAATGCTAAATTTTTACAGTGTGAAGCATGATTTTTCTCTCTAATGCAATAATATTTTAAAATCATAGCTATTGTTAAATAAAAATCTTAATATATATGACATTTCTGCAGATTACTGTGTTTATAATTTTAAAACTGAGCTGCTGCCAAACGAAATCTTTCAGCTCAATTTACATTTCTATTGTGGTTGCTTTTACCACTCACCCATGGCTTTCAGATGGCAAACATAATTCTCAATGTGAAGAAATGCACTCACTTCTGTTTTCCCTGAACAACAGGAAAAGTCATTGTGTGTTTTATTTTGAGAAGGGAATCATATTTTTGAGACACACGTTATTTGTACGGCCTCAAGTTTCGAGAGATAAAAAGCGAATACATATATTACATATGATAATGATATATACGAAATATATATTATATAATTATATGGAAGTAAACTATTTTACTCAAGGTGTTTCATTTTGGAAAACTGTTCAAAACCATTGAGGTCCTCAGTTTTTGGTTGTAGATGATGGAGATAGATTATCTTAACCTCAACCAGATAACAGATTATATTGAGTAACACACAATTAAAGGGAAGGTTGAAGAAACAGGCTCCAGGTGAGGACAGTGACCATGGAGACAAGGGCCCAGAAAGGCAGTGAAATTGTATTTCATGACCGGTCAGCTGAGAGTGATATTGCTGCCACCGCTCAGAGCTGGGATGGTAGCTGGTGCCGCTGGACCCCTCATGAATGAATGTTTCCTTGTTTCTGGCCTCTTGGTCACTTGCTCTAGTTTCAAATTCCTCAGCAAAGCCATCTATATTAGTTTCCTAGGGCTGGAATAGCAAATTATTCCAAGACTGAGGGCTAAACCAACAATTCTTTATCCTCTCATGGTTCTAGAAACCAGAGATCCAAAATTGGGGTGCTGGGAGTGCTACACTTCCCCCCAAGGATTCTAGGGAAGAATTCTTCTTGCCTCCTCCAGTTTTTCGTAGCCCACATGTATCGTGGGGCAAAAGTGGCTATTTTACAGCTCATTTTAATTCGCTTAAAATGAAAAACTATTAAAAGTCAGTCCCTCTATTGCACTAGCCATAAGTCTTTTTTTTTTTTTTAATGAGGTATAATTAACGTGACATTATATTAGTTTTCAGGTGTAGCTCTTGTCCTTAATTTACAGATTATTTTAGGTTACTTGTTTTGAGAATTCCCTTTATTGGAGACAGTCAGGTTCAGGTTTTGCTTTTCTGGAATGGAATATTCTTCAACTTAGATTAATTATGGTGTTGGTCTGACCCATCTTGCTTTATATATTTCACATATTCATCACAATCTGCGTCTGTCCAAAATTCTATTCATGATCTTTTAATATCAGTATAAATTCATTTGTTGCAGTTTTAACTTTGTTCTGTTAAGTACTGCATTTGTTTCTTTTTTTAAGGGTAGAAGAGAATGTGGTATATTCTGCTTCTGCCATTAATGCAACATTTAAATTTTTTTTCAGGGTGCCTGGGTGGCTTAGCAGGTTTAAGCATCTACCTTTGGCTCAGGTCATGATCTCTGGGTCCTGGAATCCAGCCCCACATTGGGGTCTGTGCTCAGTGGGGAGCCTACTGCTCCTTCTCCCTCTGCTGCTCCTCTGCTGTGCCTTCCCTCTCTGCCAAATAAATAAATAACATTTAAAAAATACAATATTTTTCAAAATCAGTAATAATATGGAATTTTTTTCTCTAATGAATTCCATGAGTTAATATTAGAGTTAAGAAATGCTTGATATTTCAACAATGCTCTTTTCCCATTTAGCATCAACAAATACATGTCATGGTATGTAATTTTCTAAAGTGAAGTTTCAAAGTAGTTCAAGTATGAAATAGTGCATCAGAGCTCAGCTATTACATTTGGACATAAAAGTAAGTTTGAGTGGTTGTGAATCTTTTCTTTCACTATTATTAAAATGATTACCTGGAAATTTTATTTATTTATTTATTTTTATTTGTTTTTAAGTAGGCTCCACACCCAACATGAAACTTGAAATCACAACCCTGAGATCAACAGCTGTGTGCTCTATGGATGAGCCCATCAGCTGCTCTGTTTGGAAATTTTTAAGGAAAAACAATACGGATATAAATTAAATATACTACTATTCCCAGACTTGGAAAGCCACCTACCTAGAGTAAGAACTCTTTCATCTAGCATACATTTCTCCTTTGTTCACTCAAATTGTATCATCTTTTAAAGTCCAGACATTTTAGAGTGTAGAGAGAATACTCCTGGGTAAGCAGTAGTGGGTTTGTTGTTAAGGATACGTAATGTCTCTGATTAAAAATTAGAGGATTCAGCAACTCTAATGTATCTCCAGTACATGTTCACTGATTAATAGCTGCATGTAGTTTACACAAAGGCCAAAACAAAGAAACTGGAATTTCTATGAAAGACACATTCATGATATATATATTAATGATGTAAATTGGTAGGTAAATAAATAGGTTTTGCCCTTTTTATGTTGTAGAATAGATTTAGGTGAAACATGCATTTTTGCAAGGAGGGGAAGATGGATCACGAAATGAAAATAAATGTAGTAATGTAATTTAGATGGCTTAATATGATGATCAGTTTTGCTGTAAATGTGATGGGTATTTTAATATTAAGTCAAATGTTGCATATCTATCTTTTTAAAAATATCTAGAAAAGGAGGAATATGAATATAGTGTGTTTTTTGTGATAAATGTATAACAATATGCTTTCCTTACTAATGTAGTGTCCTGTTTTTGTCTATTAAATACTTCAAATACAGAGAAGAATTTATAAGCTATGATTAAAATCATTTGCTGAGAAAATAAGCCCTTTTATTGCTCAATGTGTTTAAGAACAAACAAAAAGTATGAAGTAGATATTTTGTCAGAGCATTTGTTGGATCATATTTACCTTATTAGCATATTATATATATTGCTATATATAATAATAATTTCCACTTGAAGTGTTGATTGAATGATTGCTTAAAAAGAATATTAAGGAAGAAAACATTTTAACTAATGGAAGATCAAATGAGATAATTAATAATCCATTTCCAGATTAAAGTTTTGTGATTGTACATTGTGGATCATATACCAATATACATACACCATCTGATTCATACCAAGCAGAACTCACTTATAAGCATTGTTTCAGTAGTACGTGGAAAATGTCTACTAGTAGAAAAATTGCAGATTTCATCATACTGAATTAAGTGTTTATATATTTTTCCATTAAATAAAATGAGGAAGCAAATAAAAATAATCTCAATTTACAAGTAATAGTTACTATTTGGAAATGAATTTCACAAAGAGAATTACAAGTTAAATTCATTTCTTTTTATGCTATTGTGTTAAGGGAGTATAAGGGAAATATTTTCGTTCTTCTCAATTGAAAGAGTTTCTCTAGTTTAACTAAAATAAATTTATTGTGTCACTCCAGGTACCCATCTATATTCAGATATCTTAGTGGCTACTACTAAAGGGATATCACTCCTTAACAAGAAGCTTTGTCTGAAATACACGGAGACACACTGACAGTAACATTGATATCCTCTAGTAAAAGATAAAAGCCAGATCTCATTTTAATGAAAAAAAATGATTAGAAAATATTGGAGCAAATGAGTTGCACAGAAATAGAGTCCAACAATGCCCCAACAGCCTAAAATATTCAAAAATTATTTACTCTGAACAGCTACAGAAGTCTGAGATATTTTTCATAAAGAGTTATCTTAAGACGAACCGTGCCAACAAACATTATAAAAATAAGTTTCAAAGATTTATGAAGTATCACTTCAGTGTTCTCTCTCAGCTCTCAGTCTTGTTCCATTTGAACTAAGTGTAAATTTAATAAAGTTGGAGTTTTCAATAGGCAGTGCCATCCACATTATTTATTTAAAATGCCAACAATTAGAATTTTTTTGGTAGGTTATAAGATTGGTGTATCAAGAAAAATATTAATTATCAGCAACAAACATGTAAAGCCACCAGATGTTGTTGCCCATATATTTAACATTTCATGTAAAATTAATAAATCATTTTTCTATGTAAACAGAAACTTACACAAAGTATATATATTACAGTATTACTAGTCGTGTTTCCTTGCTCACTTACTCATTTATTTACTCATGTCAAATAATGTATTAAACCCTTACCTGTATCAGGAGCTATGCCTCTTACTGGGGTTCAAAACACTGAGAAAGCACAGTTACAACAACAACAAAGGCAGAATTTTGTAGCTGAATAATGATTCTTAGAGAATGAAAAGGTTAGAAATCTAAAATATTCTCCTACTCCTCCCATCTACTGGTGGATAAATTATATTAAAGATTATTTTCGGGATGCCTCGGTGGCTCAGCAGTTGAGTTTTTGCCTTTGACTCAGGGCGTGATCCCAGGGTCCTGGATGGAGTCTGACGTCAGGCTCCTTCAGAGAGCCTGCTTCTCCCTCTGCCTGTGTCTCTGCCTCTTTCTCTGTTTCTCATAAATAAATAAATAAAATCTTAAAAAAAAAGATTATTTTCTATGATTTTGAAATCCAAAGAAAGCACAATTTTGAAAAGAACTGCTTCCTACACACACACACACACACACACACACACAAAGTGTAAACAAACAGTAGGAGAAAAACCCAAGGCTATTGGTAAAAGAAAGTAATTGATTTGGAGAATTATCATGGGGCAAAACCCAAAAACCAGCCCTGAGGCCTGCAGAGTTGGAGAACCAATCTTGAGACACTTCTTACAGACGTTCCTCCCATAGAGGAAACTACAAGAATCAAAAGATAAGGCACAGAATGGAAGTCTTATGTGCAAATTTAAAAATGAATTTAAGGAGAGAGAATATAAAAAATTGGAGAGAGACAGTATGGCAGAAAGAAATGGATGACAATTTTTAGAATCAAAGAAGACATGATTCCACAGATCCAGAAGGCACAAGTTTTTTTAATTAAAACCAACTAAATGTACAACTAGACACATTTTATTAACAGAGCATATATTGAAGGCAAAACCTTAAACCTAAAAAGCCACCAGAGGGAAAAGAAAACAGTTACAAAGTCAAGAGATTTATTTTATTTTTATTTTAGAATTCTTTTTTTTTTTTTTTTTAATTTATCTTCTATAGTCACAGAGAGAGAGAGAGGAGAGAGAGGCAGAGACACAGGCAGAGGGAGAAGCAGGCTCCATGCACCGGGAGCCTAACATGGGATTCGATCCTGGGTCTCCAGGATCGCGCCCTGGGCCAAAGGCAGGCGCCAAACCGCTACACCACCCAGGGATCCCCAAAGTCAAGAGATTTAGAAAGTTTTCTCAACAAGAAACATTAAAGCCAGAAGATGGTAATGTAATATCTTAATGTGCTGTGATAAATAATCTTCTCTGAATTGCATAACCAGAAAAACTATCTTTTTAGTCAAAGGTGAAAACATACATAGAAATAAGAACTTTAACCCCAATACAGAGAGCTGCATCTTCTGGTGCAGGGCCAGGTGCATCACTGAGACACAATGAAGATCAAAGTAAACGGATCTGGCCTTATTGGGTACCTCATCACCAGGGCTGCTTTTAACTCCAGCAAAGTAGATATCATCGCCATCGATGACCCCTTCATTGACCTCAACTACGTAGTCCATATGTTCCAGTATGATTCTACCCACAGCAAATTTAACAGCACAGTCATGAGTGAGAATGAGAAACTTGTCATTAATGGAAATCCCATCTCCATCTTCCAGGAGCAAGATCCCGTCAGCATCAAATGGGGTGATGCTAGTGCTGAGTATCTTGTGGAGTCCACTGGGGTCTTCACCATTATAGAGAAACCTGGGGCTCATTTGAAGAGTGGAGCTAAGAGGGTCATCATCTCTGGTCTTTCTGCTGAGGCCCCCATGTTTGTGATGGGCATGGACCATGGGAAGTAGGACAATTCCCTCATTACCAGCAATGCCTCGTGACCAACAACTGCTTGGCTTCTCTGCCAAGGTCATCCATGATAACTATGGCATGATGGAAGAATCGTGACCACAGTTCGTGCCATCACTGCCACCCAGAAAACCAGTTTACCCTCCTGGAAACTGTGGCATGATGGCTGAGGGGCTGCCCAATATAGAGCATCCTTGCTTCTCCTAGTGCTGCCAAGGCTATAGGCAAGATCATCCCTGAGCAAAATGAGAAGATCACTGGCATAGTCTTCCATATCCCTACACCTAATGTGTAAGTCATGGATCTGGAGTGCTGCCTAGAGAAAGCTGCCAAATATGATGACATTAAGAATATGGTGGAACAGACATTGAAAGGTCTCCTTAAGGACATGCTCAGCTACACTGAAGACCAGGTTGTCTCCTGCTACTTCAACAGTGACATCCACTCTTCCACCTTCAATATTGGGCCTGGCATTGAACTCATTGACCACTGTGTCAAGTTCATATGTTGGTATGACAATGAATTTGACTATAGCAACCAGGTGGTGGGCATTATAATCCACATGACTTCCGAAGAGTAAGAGCTCCTGGACCACGAGCCCCAATTAGAGCAAGAAAAAGAGAGAGGCCCTCAGTTGCTGGGGAGTCCTCACGCCCAAATCATTCGCCAACCCACTGAGAATCTCCTGACCTCTACACAGTTTCCATTCCAGACCCCCTGAAGAAGAGAAGAAGCTTGAGGAGCCCTACCTTGTCATGTACCTTCAATAAAGTGTACTGTACCCAGCTGGGGAAAAAAAAATAATAAATAAATAATTAATTAAAAGACCTTTTGGCCTAATTGAGAATTGGTGAAAATTCCTAAATTGCTTGTTTGAAATGGCTTATTTTCTTCTGAAGTCTGGTAACATTACCACACAATAGAAGAGTGTAAAGATTTTATCAAGCAGAATTGACAAAGCCTAACATTATGTGAAAATTGAAATCCTTTCAAGAGGTAAAAGCAAATATTAGATATGAACAGAAATCCATGTTATCCTTTTGTAACATGTTTTAGTGTAAGATTATTCAATGATGGTATTGTACAAAGTAACCTCTTGGTAAATGTTAGGTATCCTCATTTTCATCCTTACTCTTTTCACTTGTGGACTTACATTCTCTTGGATAATATAGATAAGCACACAGGAAACCAAGAGAGTAAAATCAAGATAACATCTCACAAAGCCTATGGAATAATATAGGATTGATGAATAATAAAATTTCAAGGAAACAGGAATATCTTTATGGAGGAACTTATATATAAGCCAAGATGTGAGGCCAAAAAAGTGAGAGAATCTGCATTCTTGAGTCTTCTGGCGATCAGCATAACTGGTGTGACAGTTAATTCTATGTATCAATAAGACTGGCTTTGCGGTACCCAGATTAAATGTTATTTAAATGTTATCTGTAACAATTTTTTCTAGATGAGATTAGGATTTGAACAGTGAACTAAGTAATGTAGAATGCCATACCCAATATGGGTGGGCCTCAACTAATCCATTGAAAGCCAACTACAACAAAAGATTAAGGAAGGGGAATTCCACTTCTCTTTTTCTGCCTCACTGATGGATCTGGAATGTTGCCTCTCATCTTCTCCAGTCCTTAGAATGAGATTTATGCCATTGACTCTTCTAGTCATTTATCATGAGACAACTTCTCATAATAAGTCTCTCTCTTTCTTTCTTTCTCAGTGTGTTTGTGTGTGTGTGTGTGTGTGTATATGTGTAGACAGTGAGATAGTGGTATCTTTTGGTATGTATTTTCTTTATTGATATGTCTTTTTCTCTGGAGAATCCTAATAATAGCTGATCATAGGTTCTTAATGTAGGTTTTCCAGTGGAACATTAACAATTGTGGGGCAAACAAAATATTATATGGGTATTTGGCTATAGGTAGTCAATAGATGTATGTGTTTTTCTATACGTGTACCAAGTTTTACTTCACATCTTAATCATAAAAAAATAAATAAGTAAAAAGTGTATCCTGTAGAACAAAATCAATACTTTGCAGACACCTGGGTGGCTCAGTTGGTTAAATGTCTGCCTTCAACAGCTCAGGTCATAATCCCAGAGTCCCGGGATCAAATCCCACATCAGGTTCCCTGCTCAGTAGAGAGTCTGCTTCTTCTTCCTCTACCCCCCACTTGTGCACATGTTCCCCTCTCTCTTTCTGTCTCTCTCTCTCAAATAAATACATAAAATCTTTTAAAAGATGGTAATAATACTTTGCTTTTGAGGTGATTAACTTCATTTTATTTACTGACTGTAATGTAAATCCCTAGAGGCTTAAAGTCGTGGTGAAATTTCTCTTTAATATACATTTTAAAAACTAGGGGAAAAGTTTATAGGCATCATAGTGCTAGTTCTTGGTAGTAATGAATCCTGTTACATTTATGACTGTGTTATCATACCAGTTAATGCATTTTCTGTGCAATGATGCGGTTCCACCCCCTACATCCATCAGCAAAAATGAACCATTTTTCAAGGTCTCTGCAGGAATACTAAATAAATCAATAGAAAATATGCAGAATCAAAATGTGAGAGATAAATCCATGTTAACCATCGCTTGACTGATACTGCTGTTAAACATTTTTATTTTGACATCTACATTTTCTCACATTGTAATATACAAGTACCTATTTTTCCAAAGTTAAACTCATTTTTATTTGAATCAGGCCTAATTTACCAGTTGAAATCATCAAATAAGTTATTGAATACTTTCAGAAGGAAGCAGGAACTATGACAGGACTTACGTATCTTTCCCCATACAGATGTGTTACTATTTAAATTCTTTATAACTATTAATTTGCATATAGTTCTGTACCTTGTTAGCATGTATGCATGTTGCCAAGCATCAATGTTTTTCCCATCAAGATTGCTTTTCTACATTTGGTTTCTTTCTGGCAATGTCATTATGATGTTAATTACTGGTGTCAACATATCATTTTCATTTATCCCAGAAATATAGAAAAAGTAAAAAAATAAAAATAAAAATTTAAAAAAGCATGGGAAAGGTGGTTTACACTATGGAATTTCCAGGTGATATTACCCCACAGATAACTTTCCAGAATATTTTATTCTTTTCTCCCAAACTTCTTTTGATGAGATATTGACCTTGATATCATAAATATTTAACATATAGTTTGGGAACAGATCTCCCTGAGCATTCTTCTATCTGAAGCATGCATTACAAATTTCCTATGATTATTTTAAACACTTCAACTAGTATTTCTTATAGAATATATTATTCTATAATAAATACAATATATTTGTATTTGTATTTCTATAATATACAATATATATATTCTATATTTCTTATAGAACATATTATTCTTATAATAAATACAATGGGATAGCCCAGTTGTAGTGATTCTTGTGATCATAGAATCTACTAAGAAGGTTTATTAAAATAGCATGATGACATTATTAAGTCTTACTTCATCTGTCATTTCAGCCTTACATGATAATTCAATTTCAAAGCAAAATGCTTATAGCAAAATGAATCAACATATTATTGATGGTAATATATAACTGAATCAAAAAGATATTTGCTCAGAGACAACACTACTTAGAGTATTTTCATGCATCTACATTCTTAATTCTCAGATAAACCTACAAATTGTATATAATTATCATTCTGTATTTCTTACATGAGCAAATACACAGAGAAATGTGTTACACAAGTTCACACACATAGTGAGTTTTGCAGGGATAGTAGGTTTACTCAGGCACAGTTGGGCAGAGATGGTTTCTTATCCCTCACCTTCTCTTGATTCCTATCAACAGACTTCATGAAATTGGGAATAATGGTGGACAGAAGTGAATGCAAGTAAAAAACACATTGAGAAAGTTTAGCCATTATAAGTAACATTTGTAAATATCTTTATTATTTTTAGCATTTCCATAACTTTTTGACTTGGAATATTTCTTGGTTGCTTGCAGTGGGAATTAGTTACCAGTTATTATTCATTTCTCATGAACCCTGATCCCATATGTAGTTCCTAAGTAGCCATCAGCTCATTATCAACTTCCTGCTGGTGTAGTTTCCCTCTCATTCATGGTTGGAGTCAAGGTTTCAGGAAAACTGGAGATTCATTCTAATTAATTATATTTCAGTCATTTCTACTTTCAGTTTTTGCAAGGCCCAGGCATTGATACAAATATTTTCATATAAATTTGAACTTTATCTTTTATTGATGAAAGTTTTAAGAAAGGTAAGGTCATTTGGATTTAAATATAATTGTCTAAACAGACAAGTTCTTAAAACTGCAAAATATTAAATTGTTTTTTTCATTTAATGATTGTGCTCTCTGCAAAACATGCTATGTTTTAATATTTAGTTAAGATCCTCTAGAGACCCCCAGGTGGCTCAGTTTGTTGAATGTCTGACTTGATTTTGGCTCAGGTCATGATCTCGGGGTGCTATGATCAAGCCTTGAGTTTGGCTCCATGCTCAGCTTGGACTCTGCTTGAGATTCTCTCCCTCTGCCTCTGGCCCTCCCCCACTTGCACACGCACATGCTCTTGCTCCCTCTCTCAAAATAATTAAATAAAACCTTTAAAAACAATCCTCTAACTGATATGTCTTTTACAAAATCTATTTGACATATGTAACAATAAGGAAATTTATAATAATCATGTGATAGAATGTTATCCTAGAATTATTACATAGAAAATAAATCACAATACTGCAAAGTTATTGAAATTCCCAAATCGAAAATGGGTCCCCTAAAAGTAGTTTCATCACAATTTTACATGGGCTTTTATTTATTTTTTTATTTATTTATTTTTATTGGTGTTCAATTTACCAAATGATTTAAATGTACAATTTCATGACTTATTTTTTTATTAAGTTTTAAATTTTAATTTCAGAATAGGTAACTTATAGTATTATATTAGTTTCAGTTGTACGATATAGTGATTCAACACTACCATATGTCACCTGGTGTTCATCATAAGTGCCCTCCTGAATCTCCAGCACCTATTACCCCCATCCCTTCCTGCCCATCTCCTCTCTGGCAACTCTCAGTTTGTTCTCTATACTTAAAAGTCTGTTTCTTGATATGCCTCTCTCTTTTTCTTTTCCTTTGCTTGTTCGTTTTGTTTCTTAAATGCCACACATGAGTGAAATCTATGGTATTTCATTATTTTTTTAATTTATTTTTTATTGGTGTTCAATTTACCAACATACAGGATAACCGCCAGTGCCTGTCACCCACTCACCCCCACCCCCCGCCCTCCTCCCCTTCTACCACCCCTAGTTCGTTTCCCAGAGTTAGGAGTCATTACGTTCTGTCTCCCTTTCTGATATTTCCCACACATTTCTCCTCCCTTGCCTTATATTCCCTTTCACTATTATTTATATTCCTCAAATGAATGAGAACATATAATGATTGTCCTTCTCCGATTGACTTACTTCACTCAGCATAATACCCTCCAGTTCCATCCACATTGAAGCAAATGGTGGGTATTTGTCATTTCTAATAGCTGAGTAATATTCCATTGTATACATAGACCACATCTTTTTTATCCACTCATCTTTCGATGGACACCGAGGCTCCTTCCACAGTTTGGCTATTGTGGCCATTGCTGCTATAAACATCGGGGTGCAGGTGTCCCTGCGTTTCATTGCATCTGTATCTTTGGGGTAAATCCCCAACAGTGCAATGCTGGGTCGTAGGGCAGGTCTATTTTTAACTCTTTGAGGAACCTCCACACAGTTTTCCAGAGTGGCTGTACCAGTTCACATTCCCACCAACAGTGTAAGAGGGTTCCCTTTTCTCCGCATCCTCTCCAACATATGTGGTTTCTTGCCTTGTTAATTTTCCCCATTCTCACTGGTGTGAGGTGGTATCTCATTGTGGTTTTGATTTGTATTTCCCTGATGGCAAGTGATGCGGAGCATTTTCTCATGTGCATGTTGGCCATGTCTATGTCTTCCTCTGTGAGATTTCTCTTCATGTCTTTTGCCCATTTCATGATTGGATTGTTTGTTTCTTTGGTGTTGAGTTTAAGAAGTTCTTTATAGATCTTGGAAACTAGCTCTTTATCTGATACGTCATTTGCAAATATCTTCTCCCATTCTGTAGGTTGTCTTTGAGTTTTGTTGACTGTATCCTTTGCTGTGCAAAAGCTTCTTATCTTGATGAAGTCCCAATAGTTCATTTTTGCTTTTGTTTCTTTTGCCTTCGTGGAGGTATCTTGCAAGAAGTTACTGTGGCTGAGTTCAAAAAGGGTGTTGCCTGTGTTCTTCTCTAGGATTTTAATGGAATCTTGTCTCACATTTAGATCTTTCATCCATTTTGAGTTTATCTTTGTGTCTGGTGCAAGAGAGTGGTCTAGTTTCATTCTTCTGCATGTGGATGTCCAATTTTCCCAGCACCATTTATTGAAGAGACTGTCTTTCTTCCAGTGGATAGTCTTTCCTCCTTTATCGAATATTAGTTGACCATAAAGTTCAGGGTTCACTCCTGGATTCTCTATTCTGTTCCATTGATCTATGTGTCTGTTTTTGTGCCAGTACCACACTGTCTTGATGACCACAGCTTTGTAGTACAACCTGAAATCTGGCATTGTGATGCCCCCAGCTATGGTTTTCTTTTTTAAAATTCCCCTGGCTATTCGGGGTCTTTTCTGATTCCACACAAATCTTAAAATAATTTGTTCTAACTCTCTGAAGAAAGTCCATGGTATTTTGATAGGGATTGCATTAAATGTGTATATTGCCCTGGGTAACATTGACATTTTCACAATATTAATTCTGCCAATCCATGAGCATGGAATATTTTTCCATCTCTTTGTGTCTTCCTCAATTTCTCTCAGAAGTGTTCTATAGTTTTTAGGGTATAGATCCTTTACATCTTTGGTTAGGTTTATTCCTAGGTATCTTATGCTTTTGGGTGCAATTGTAAATGGGAGTGACTCCTTAATTTCTCTTTCTTCAGTCCCATTGTTAGCGTATAGAAACGCCACTGATTTCTGGGCATTGATTTTGTATCCTGCCACGCTACCGAATTGCTGTATGAGTTCTAGCAATCTTGGGGTGGAGACTTTTGGGTTTTCTATGTAGAGTATCATGTCATTGGCGAAGAGGGAGAGTTTGACTTCTTCTTTGCCAATTTGAATTCCCTTAATGTCTTTTTGTTGTCTGATTGCTGAGGCTAAGACCTCCAGTACTATGTTGAATAGCAGTGGTGAGAGTGGTCATCCCTGTCTTGTTCCTGATCTTAGGGGGAAAGGCTCCCTGTGCTTCCCTATTGAGAATAATATTTACTGTGGGCTTTTCGTAGATGGCTTTTAAGATGTTGAGGAATGTTCCCTCTATCCCTACACTCTGAAGAGTTTTGATCAGAAATGGATGCTGTATTTTGTCAAATGCTTTCTCTGCATCTAATGAGAGGATCATATGGTTCTTGGTTTTTCTCTTGCTGATATGACGAATCACATTGATTGTTTTACGGGTGTTGAACCAGCCTTGTGTCCTGGGGATAAATCCTACTTGGTCATGGTGAATAATTTTCTTAATGTACTGTTGGATCCTATTGGCCAGTATCTTGTTGAGAATATTTGCATCCCTGTTCATCAGGGATATTGGTCTGTAATTCTCCTTTTTGGTGGGGTCTTTTTCTGGTTTTGGAATTAAGGTGATGCTGGCCTCATAGAACAAATTTGGAAGTACTCCATCTCTTTCTATCTTTCCGAACAGCTTTAGGAGAATAGGTATGGTTTCTTCTTTAAACGTTTGATAAAATTCCCCTGGGAAGCCATCTGGCCCTGGACTCTTGTGTCTTGGGAGGTTTTTGATGACTGCTTCAATTTCCTCCCTGGTTATTGGCCTGTTAAGGTTTTCTATTTCTTCCTGTTCCAGTTTTGGTAGTTTGTGGCTTTCCAGGAATGCGTCCATTTCTTCTAGATTGCCTAATTTATTGACGTATAGCTGTTCATAATATGTTTTTAAAATCGTTTGTATTTCCTTGTTGTTGGTAGTGATCTCTCCTTTCTCATTCATGATTTTATTGATTTGAGTCTTCTCTCTCTTCTTTTTAATAAGGCTGGCTAATGGTTTATCTATCTTATTAATTCTTTCAAAGAACCAACTCCTGGTTCTGTTGATCTGTTCCACAGTTCTTCTGGTCTCGATTTCATTGAGTTCTGCTCGAATCTTTATTAACTCTCTTCTTCTCCTGGGTGTAGGATCTATTTGCTGTTTTTTCTCTAGCTCCTTTATGTGTAAGGTTAGCTTTTGTATTTCAGTTCTTTCCATTTTTTGAATGGATGCTTGCATTGCGATGTATTTCCCCCTTAGGACTGCTTTTGCTGCATCCCAAAGATTTTGGATGGTTGTATCTTCATTCTCATTAGTTTCCATGAATGTTTTTAATTCTTCCTTAATTTCCTGGTTGACCCTTTCATCTTTTAGCAGGATGGTCCTTAACCTCCACGTGTTTGAGGTCCTTCCAAACTTCTTATTGTGATTTAGTTCTAATTTCAAGGCATTATGGTCTGAGAATATGCAGGGGACGATCCCAATCTTTTGGTATCAGTTCAGACCCGATTTGTGACCCAGTACGTGGTCTATTCTGGAGAAAGTTCCATGTGCACTTGAGAAGAATGTGTATTCAGTTGAGTTTGGATGTAAAGTTCTGTAGATATCTGTGAAATCCATCTGGTCCCGTGTATCATTTAAAGCTCTCGTTTCTTCGGAGATGTTGTGCTTAGAAGACCTATCGAGGGTAGAAAGAGCTAAATTGAAGTCACCAAGTATAAGTGTATTATTATCTAAGTATTTCTTCACTTTGGTTAATAATTGATTTATATATTTGGCAGCTCCCACATTCGGGGCATATATATTGAGGATTGTTAAGTCCTCTTGTGGGATAGATCCTTTAAGTATGAGATAGTGTCCCTCTTCATCTCTCACTACATTTACCTCTTCGGGGTAAATTTTAGTTTATCTGATAGAAGGATGGCTACTCCTGATTTCTTTTGAGGACCATTCGAATGGCAAATGGTTCTCCAACCTTTTATTTTCAGGCTGTAGGTGGCCTGTCTAAAATGAGTCTCTTGTAGACAGCAAATAGATGGGTCCTGCTTTTTTATCCAGTCTGAAACCCTGCGCCTTTTGATGGGGTCATTAAGCCCGTTCACATTCAGAGTTACTATTGAGAGATATGAGTTCAGTGTCATCATGATATCTATTCAGTCCTTGTTTTTGTGGATTGTTCCACTGAACTTCTTCTTAAAGAGGAATTTTAAGAGTCCCCCTTAAAATCTCTTGCAGAGCTGGTTTGGAGGTCACATATTCTTTTAGTTGCTGCCTGTCTTGGAAGCTCTTTATCTCTCCTTCCATTTTGAATGAGAGCCTTGCTGGATAAAGTATTCTTGGTTGCATGTTCTTCTCATTTAGGACCTGAATATATCCTGCCAGCCCTTTCTGGCCTGCCAGGTCTCTGTGGAGAGGTCTGCTGTTACCCTAATACTCCTCCCCATAAAAGTCAGGGATTTCTTGTCTCTTGCTGCTTTAAAGATCTTCTCTTTATGTTTGGAATTTGCAAGCTTCACTATTAAATGTCGAGGTGTTGAACGGTTTTTATCGATTTTAGGGGGGCGGGGATCTCTGTATTTCCTGGATCTGAATGCCTGTTTCCCTTCCCAGATTAGGAAAGTTTTCAGCTAGGATTTGTTCAAATACATATTCTGGCCCTCTGGCCCTTTCGGCGCCCTCGGGAACCCCAATTAAACGTAAGTTTTTCTTCCTCAGGCTGTCGTTTATTTCCCTTAATCTATCCCTTGACTTCTCCTGGAACTTGTCCGTCTAGCTGGTCTTCTGGGGGAGGGGCCTGTTGTGCTGATTTTCAGGTGTTAGCAGTTGGGGGAGCTGCTGTGCCCCCTGCGTGGTGCAAAGCTCAGTGGGGGTTGTTTACCCCGTGAGGCCCCAGGAGCCGAGTGGCGGGGCCAGCTCTGGAAACCTGGATTCAGCTCCCGCAGTAGCTCCAGAGCTCTCCATCTGCAGGGCCTCGAGGCTCCGGGGCGGGGCCACTGATCTGCTCAGCTGGGGCAGGAGCATCCTCGCTGTCCTGGGCCCTCCCAGCCTCTGCCTGTCCCGGGGGAGGCCGGATCCTGGGCTGTGTCCCGGCGCCCTGTGCTCCGGGGCCTGCGCTGTTGGATTCGCGCTCCCGGGCCGCGCAGCCCCCTCCGCGGAGCCGCCCCCGAGCCCCCCGAGCTGCTCCGGGTCCCCCAGTGCGCGCTGCAGCCCTTAGGGAGCTCGGCGCATCTCCCGGGGCGCAGGTGCCTGTTAGTGTCCCCGGGAGCCCGAGGGCATCCCCGCCCTCCTGGGTCCTGCTCCACCTCCCTGGAGCCCCTTTCCCCCCGGGAAGGTCGGTGCAGCTCCTGCGTCTCCGGGACGGGGCTCTCCTGTCCTGGGGACACTCGCCCCGGCCTCAGCCCGGCTCCTCGCGGGCCCCTCCCCCTTGGAGGCCTTTTGTGTCTTTATTTCTTTTTCCCCGTCTTCCTACCTTGATAGAAGCGCGAACTCTTCTCACTGTAGCATTCCAGCTGGTCTCTCTTTAAATCTCAGCCCGAATTTGTAGATTTTCAGGATAATTTGAAGGTTTTCTAGGTAATTTGGTGGAGACAGGTGATTTGGGGACCCTACTCTTCCGCCATCGTGCCCCTCCTCTTACATGGGCTTTTAAAGAAATTATGTCTGCCCTTTAAACTCATAGAAGGACAAGATATTGTGATTTAAACCTTTTTTTAAAGATTTTTTAAAATTATTCCTAAGAGACACAGAGAGAGAGGCAGAGACATAGGCAGAGGGAGAAGCAGGCTCTGCATAGGGAGCCAGATGCGGGACTCGATCCCAGAACCTTGGGATCACGACTGAGCCAAAAGCAGACACATTCAACCACTGAGTCACCCAGGTGTCCCCTAAACCAAGTTTAATTATAGATTTTTGAATGTTTCCTTTATTTTTCTTAATGAGTATATTATTTCTTAATTAGTATATTATTATTACTCCTCACTCAAATGCACAGCATACTTTTGAATGCATAGATATTTTATAACACATTCCCTAGCTTTAACTACAAGATCTATATGTAATAATGTGTGCCACTCAAATCTATAATCAGTTTATAGTGGATAAACATTCAATAGGATTATAATAATCATAACAAATGTGTACTAAACATTTATAGAATTTTCAAGTAGCAGTAAAAATGTTATTTTATTTATTCTTTACATGAGAAAAATAAATTCCATTCAACTAGGAAAATACTATGTTATATAACAATAAATGCACCTATGTGACTTAAAAAAAAAATGTAGTGAAGCCCGAAATCAAATAAAATAGTCCATTGAAGAAACAAATAAAAATCAAAAACACTGATACTGTTGGAAGTATTCCAAAGTTCAATGTAGAAATAAGTTTTCTGTACATTAGAGAATAAAGAAGTATTTGTAGAAAAAAATATTTTTCTTTAATGAATTACATTAACACCTTTCTCAAATCAACTGGTCATACATTCTTGAGCCTATTTCTGTATTAGGACTTTCTGTATTAGGTGTAGAAACACACGATCATAGCTGGCCTGTAACCTATTTTTTATGACCCACAGGTTAAAATTTTTTTTTCACTTTTAAAGGAGGTATTAAACAAGATAAAGAACAAAAATAACAGAAGAATATGCAAAGGAAATTCTATGTGGCTGCAAAACCAAAAATAGTTACTCTCTTGTTCTATACAGAAATGTTGGGCCACTCTCATTCGATATTTTTTGGAAAATCTGCATGTCTTTATCTCATCAATGCTACACTCTAATAATTATTGTAGAATTAAGGTAAATATAGAAATTTGATTGTGTAATTTCTCTAACTTTGTTCTACTTTTTAAAAATTGTTTTGGTTAGTCTGGTTTATTTTGTAACAATAAAATATATAAACTGCTTGTGCATTTATAAATAAAACGCCTGCTGTAATTTCAAATGGGCTTAGTTTAACCTGTAGCTCACTTTTCAGGAAATCTATGTTTTAACAATATTGAGTCTTCTGGACCATTAATACTGTATAACTTTGTATTAATTTATTTTTTTTATTTTTTTTTATTTTTTTTAATTTATTTATGATAGTCACAGAGAGAGAGAGAGAGAGAGAGAGGCAGAGACATAGGCAGAGGGAGAAGCAGCCTCCATGCACCGGGAGCCTGATGTGGGATTCAATCCTGGGTCTCCAGGATTGCGCCCTGGGCCAAAGGCAGGCGCCAAACCGCTGTGCCACCCAGGGATCCCACTTTGTATTAATTTAGATAATATTTCATTTCAGTAGAATTGTGTAGTACTCAGTGTACAAGTCTTGCACAAGTGTTATTAAATCTATCCCTAGTTGTTTTTATAAAATTGGGATAATACATTTCTGTAATAGAAAATTGATTGGAAAGTATAGAGAGTTCCAATATACCACTGCCCACAATGCATGACCCCTTGTCCTATCAAATTACAGTACCAAAATGATACATTTGTTATATTTGATGAACCTATATTGATTCATCATCATCCCAAGTCCATAATTTATTTTTTATTATTTTTTAAAGATTTTATTTATTTATTCATGAGAGACAGAGAGAGAGAGAGAGAGAGGCAGAGACATAGGCTGAGGGAGAAGCAGGCTCCATGCAAGGAGCCCAATGTGAGACTCCATCCAGCATCCCGGGTCACGCCCTGGGCCAAAGGTAAACAATCAACTGCTAAGCCACCCAGGTATCACCCAAGTTCATAATTTACATTACAGTTCACTCTTGATACTGTACATTCTATAGGTTTTGAAAAATGTATAATGTAAGTATAAAATGACTTGTATCCATTATTATATCACACAGAATGATTTCACTGACATAAATATTCTTTGTGAGCCACCTACTCATCCTTCCTTTTCTCCTAATCTCTAGCAACCACTGGTCTTTTTACTGCTTCTATAGTTTACCTTTTCTGGAATATCAGAAAAGGAATATCATATAGATAAAATTATACAGTATGTAGCTTTTTAATTGGCTTCTTACACTTATTAATAAGCACTTAAGGTTCCTCCATGGCTCAATAGCTCATATTCTTTTTTAGCACTGAATAATATTCCAATGTCTGGATGTACCACAGTTTATCATATTGAAAAACCTACTGAAAAACATATTGGCTGCTTCCAGTTGTTGGCAGTTATGAATAAAACTACTATAAACATCCACTTGCAGTTTTTTGTATGGAAATGTTTTCAACTAATTTGAGTAAAATCCGAGGAGCATAATTGCTAGGTAATATGGTTAGGTTTATGTTTAGATTTCTAAGAAATTGGCAAACTGCCTTCCAATGTGGCCATACTATTTCGTATTCCCATCATCAATGAATGAGCATTATTGTCACTCAACATTCCAGCTGGCATTTGGTGCTCCAGTGTTTTGAATGTTGGCGATTCTAACAGGTGTAAAATTGTTTCTCATTGTTGTTTTAATTTATGATTTTATAATGACTTTGGCTGTTGGGCATCTTTTCATATGCTTTTTCATCTCTATATATTTTTTGATGTGGCTCTTCAAAATTTATGTCCATTTTTAAATCTGCTTTTTTATTTTCTTGTTGAGTTTTGAGAGTTCTTTGTATATTTTGGATAGCTATTCTTTAACAGTCAATGTCTTTTCAGATACTTTACCCCATTGTGTGGTTATCTTCTCATTCTTTTGTATCCCTTGCAGAGCAGAAAATTTTAATATTAATGAAGTCCAATTTACCAATTATTTTTTCATGGATCATGCCTTTGTTGTATCAAAAAGTCATCACTGAACCTAAGGTCATGGAGAATTTATCCAATACTATCTTCTAGGTATTTTAGAGTTTTGCATTTTACATATAGGTCTGTGATTTGCTTTAAATTAATTTTTGTAGAGTGTGTAGGGTCTATGTCATTAATGACTAATGTCATTAATGACATTAGTGACCAAGGACTGCTGGCGCCATTGGTGTCAGTGAGTTAAAGAAATAGGAAGTAAATGATTGAAGCAGCAGGGAAGTCACCCCTTCAAAAAGACTTAATCTACAGGGAAGAGGCAAGTGAAGTAATAGTAGAAACAATAATGAGTCAGGAGAAAGGAGTTTCATGTTCATTTGTCTGTATGTTTATAAAAAACTGTATTTTAACTATGTTTAATATTACTGACAAGAGTACAATAAAAAGAAGAGTTGATTTTTTAAAAGATGTTTTATTTCCATAAAGCAAATTATCTTGGATTGGGGAGAAAGGGTGTTAATATAAGGCAGGATAGTAGAAGAACTACATTTATTCTTGAGGGAATTTTTGTCTATTAGCATTTGATAGCAAAGGCATCCTTTAAGATCAATGACTTTTTAGTGTCATTGGCATAACTTTGAGGGAAATTCTTTCTGATTTTTTTTTCTATTTTTGTTTGGTGAAGTAGAGATTGAGTTCATCTACTTAAAATTATGGATAAGTAGCAGTGCCAATGATTTAAAAAAAAAAAAGGAGAGAATGGGAAAATAGCAATTAGAAAGGAAAGAATTTTCAGGTACTAGTGAGGATTCAGTTAAATGTGACTTAGGAAACTGATAAAGGGACCAAATCTGCAAAGTAATATTTTCTTTTTTTTTCAGTAAGCTCCATAAATCCTGGAGTTGCTATAGGAAAGCTAACTAGGTGGACTGATCTGAGGTTAAGGTGTTCATAGCATGAGGCAGTTGAGCGTGATTGTCTAGTTAAATAGAAAAAAAAATAGAAGTTCACGCAGCATGCAGTTGATGTGGTAAAGAGAAATAAAGACTTAGACACTGGGGGAATCTGTCTGAGGCTCAGGAATATCCATCAGAACAACTCCTGAGTGAATCAGGCAAGAATGGCTTGGTTTAAACCAGGTGACCAGAAATAAACATACATATGAATTTTATCCAAGAAATGAAATAAAAAGCAATATATGACAAAAGATCAACTAAAAATATGTTATCATAGACAGGAATAAAATCAGAAGATAAGGAAATATATAACTCATATATAAATTAAATATAACGCAGGGAGAGGAAACCCTTTTAAGATTAACCATAAAAGAAAAAAGGGGGGTGAGAGGAAGCCATCATTTTGTTCTTACCCATTTTTTTCAAGTAGCTCAGGAACTAAAAGGCTGATTTCATTGCTCTGGGCTGAATGACTGGACTAAATGATAGTTTAGAGGGTATAAGGAGGAGGTTGTTGTATTACTGCAATCATGCAAATATAAAAATGTGGACCAAGGTGATTATCATGGGAATAAAAATCACTAATCTTTTTTTAAAAAGAACTTGTTTATAAGAGTTAACTGATAGGCTATTAACCACCAAACTGATACAGACAATAAAGAAGAATTGTTAAGTTTAAAACAAGGTGAGTGGGGAATAGTTGAAGATTAAAGAGGACACTTACGATGAGCACTGAGTAATGTATAGAATTGTTGAATCACTATAATCATGTACCCGAAACGGATATAATGTATGTTAACTATACTGGAATTAAAATTAAAAACTTAATAAAATTTAAAAATAATACAAATAAATAATATTTTAAAATAATTGCCTTGAAATCCCTGGTATTAATGAGAGTGTAAAGGGATTTAGAAAAGAAAGATTGTCAGCTATTTAAACTTGACAGGTTTACGTCATTGTGATCATAAACATCAATGTTCCCAGTGAGAAGTTCAGAAAAAAATGCTGACATAAAAATGATAATAAACTTAATTTGCAATTATATCCTTCTATTTACACTGTCAAAAACAAATTAACGGCTAACTAATAGTTAAACCATTAGTTCCAACTACATCTTGTGAAGTTTAAATAAGATATAAGTGAGGTAACATGTATGGGATCAGAAGTTGCATAGACCTGATTCATCACTGAAATCCCATATCCCAGGACAGTTTTTACCATACTCTAGATATCCATTAGATGTTAGGTGAATGAATACACTTTTTAAAAAAAAATACAGAAAGACTAATGCTGAATTTTGCAGGAAAATAAAAACATGAAAAAGGCCATTGGACTGGGCACACTTGTATAAAGTCAATTTTCTTATTACGAGATAGCTTCTTGCATGTTTCAGTGTTCCCATAATATTTCTTTAAAAGGAAATTAAGACAAAAAAAAAAGAACTCATGCAGAATAAAATTGGTATTAGTTGAAAAAATTTCTGGAAAACAGATGCTCGCATTACTTTATGGAATAGTTTTCTATACTGCATTAACATTTGATGTATTTCTGAAATGAAGCACCCCCATTTGTAATTCTTTATTCATCAATGTTCCCAGTGAGAAGTTCAGAAAAAAAATGCTGACATTAAAATGATAATAAACTTAATTTGCAATTATACCCTTCTATTTACATTGTCAAAAACAAATAAATCTTTCTCTGGGCAAAATGTTTTCTATTTTAATATTTTGCATAACTTCAGAAGCTCATTTTGGTTTATTTTCACAGTAATGATCTAAGTCTGTTTTACTCTCTACCCTAATTAATATGCCTAATAGTCAATTAAAAAGTTATTCAAGGGTGGATGGAGTTCCTGTCTGACTTGGTGTTGAGTGGCCATCTTAGCACTTCCTAGAACTGTGTTGCATTAACTTTGTTCCTATGCTACACTCCAATTCTTGGGATCTTAAAAGTGTCCTTTGTCTTTTGCTTGCCTAGAACAATAATTTAAATCAATTTTAGGATGCAATTAAAACTTTTACTCTCATGTTTCAGACTTTCAGTTTTCAATAGCAACATCATAAAGATAAGTGTCTTCTAGGCACTGAGATATATCCATCTCCTAAAGGCAGTGACATGTTTTATATGGATTCATGGTATAATTAATAAACTTCTCATAGATACAATTAAAATAGCATGCTTAGTATATACTTTAATCACTTACAAAGGAAAGAAATCTATGCCTCTAGTATTAATCAAAGTTCCCTTACTCACTACTCCTTCCACACATGAAACTAGCCATTTTTTAAATTATCTTATTTTATTTAAATTCAATTAATTAACATATGGTGTATCATTAGTTTCAGAGGTAGAGTTCAGTTATTCATCAGTTTCATACTACAGCTAGTGCTTATCACATCACGTGCCTTCCTCAATGCCCATCACCAAATTACCCCATCCCCCCCCCCACACCTCCCCTCCAGCAACTTTCAGTTTGTTTCCTATAGTTTGAAATGCTGGTGACTCCCAGAACATTCTAGGATGCTTCACACTTCCTTGTCTTTGCTTAAATGATCATTCCTCCTTGACACTTACTTGGACCACTCTCCCCCTTTACGGTTAATCGGTTCTAAAAGCAGCACTCTGCTAATGTATCTTGTTTCTTCCTACTAGAATTGATTCTAGTCTTCTTAATTGATTCTAGACTTCTTAATGTCTCATCCTGTGTATGAATCTATAATGATACCTGTCACACTTCATCGTATTGATTTATTTTCAGCTCTGCTTAACTTTTTTGTAACTAAAAGCTTCCTGACGTCAGGGACTGTGTTTCTTTGTGTTTGTATTCCTATCATATGTCTCAGGACAAATTACTTGGTAGGAAGTTAATGATTATTAAATTCATGAATGAATGAATGAATGAGTGAATGAAGGATTCATGTTTTTATTAACAGATTTCCTGAAGGTGTCAGAGTTTGAAAACTATCTTATTTTATCCACATGTAGGATACATTTCCAAGTGATGATATAGAGCTGTTATCTTTCAATACTGAGCTCTAAAGACATTATAGACAGTACAAGTATATGCACATCTTTGTAATGGAAGTTCAGGGCAGAAGATCAAGAAGCAGACAATCTGGTTAGTATCACGAAAGAACTAGAAGGATTGATTATTAGTTTTCAATCTGAAAAGCAAGTTTTGAAGTGATCTCAAGACATCACTTGTGAATATGTTTGGTTGATCTGACTTTTGAGTTTCTATCCCATAAGAAACTAGTGAGTATATTTTAGAACAGAAGGTAAAGCACAGACCCAGATCCCAAATTGCACAGGACTGAAATGTTCCATCAGCTTAAAATAAAATATTTATTTATTTATTTATTTAATTTACTTCATTAGTGTTGTTTTGTGTAATTTGGTTCTTGTTGTTTAGTCCATGCTCTATATAGCTCTGGCTGAAATACCATCCCCTCTCTGGATCATGACTCTCCTCATTAGACGACACCACAAATAGGAAAATCATAGAATACTTCTAACGCTCTTGCTTAATTAAAGTTAGCATGTGGCCTTCTCACAGTGCTACTATTAGTCAAAGAAAGTCATATGGCAAATCCTAATCCATGAGTAGTAAATGAGTCAGAAGAACATAATCCTCTAGTAGAACGAGATTTTTAAAGAAAGTTCATAGAGGAACTCCTGGGTCGCTCAGCAGTTGAGCATCTGCCTCTGGCCCAAGGCATGATCCTGGGATGCTGGATGGAGTCCCACATCTGGCTCCTTGCATGGAGCCTGCCTCTCCCTCTACCTATGTCTCTGCCTCTCTCTCTGTATCTCTCATGAATAAATAAATAAAATCTTTTAAAAAAAGAAGGTTAACAGATGCAGGAAATATTTTGAACAATATTTTACTTTCTTGAAGAATTAGTTGTGTTGAGAAATTAATAATACAGAGAGTTAGGAAATCATTTCTGGATCTGAGTCTATGAACAGTGGAGAGAATATGGGAACCATAATACCAGAGGAAGGAAGAAAAAAAAAACAGAACAATACCTTTAATTTTTAAGTGCATAAAAGGCAGAGTGTCTGTGCATGAGTATTTGCAGATGCATATATTTGATGGTGAAAAGGTACATTAGGTGCCTCCTAATTGCCTTGATTTTCTGACTCAAGCATGAGGGAAGGTCATCAGGTGAAAATCTGTAAGCAGCAAGGGAAATTCAGGGGGAAAAAATAAGAGTATCTTCTGAGAGAAGAAAAAAAATCCATTAAAATAGAATAAAATTTGTTTGATAGTTTGGGTATTCATGTTATACATGTATGTAAGACATCTGTAAGACAGTATAGCACAGTCTTATGTGTGAGAAGAAATTAAGTTAAGCTTGGACCTCTTTGGAATTATTTGACTAGAAACAAGGATATTGTCAACATGGAGATTTGTAGGTTTTATGAAAATTTTCTTCCCAATCTATGTTACAGTCTACAAAACAAGTGCAGAAGATCTGCATACTTGAAGTACTTTTTACATACGTGTTACTATGGAGCAAGAATATATGAGTTGTATATAAAATTTGTAAGTGACTGGTACATTATTTTCATATTAATTTCTGATGTGAGCAATGAACTCACTGCCTCTGGAATTGCTTACATGTGAAATTCTACCTAAATATATTATTGAGTCTGGATAATAGTAACAGGAGATCATATGCGTGTATGAGAGAATTCAAAGAGCTTTCTCCTTTGTAACTTGTTTAGAGTTCATAACAACACTATAAAATAGGTATGGTAATCATTACTCCATTTTTAACATGAAGAAACAGATCATAGAGGTTAAATGCTTAGGGTCACAAATCTAGGACTCAAAATTTAGCGATATGGCTCCAGAATCCACCCTTTATATTATTTTCACTTAGTTTGTGGAAAAGCACCCTAATGATTATAGTTATATTTTGTGGATGAGTTGTCCTTTCACTTTTACCTATGTTTTCAAAATAACTATCGATTGCCAGGATACCTTGATATTTCTCATTTTGAAAATATCACATTACTCATAATACTTAATAGTTACATAATATAATAGTTACATAATACATAATATGGAATTTCTAAAAGATCTGTGACTCTTCAGAGAAATGCCAAAACCAATAAAACTTCTAAAAATACTAATTAAAAATTATGTTTACACTTGAAACACTATCTTACCAGAATGTTTCCCTCAGACTGTAATAATAAATGTAGAATTGTTTAGGGGAAAAAAAAAAAACTTTTCAGTCAGAATGGCATGGTAGAGTGTATTAGCTTATTAAATTAGTGAATGAATTTTTAATGGCTTTTAATATCATGAAAAGAGGCACTTATAATTACTAATTAGACTCACCAAACTTTCTACATTGCACACTGACATACCCCACCTTAACGCATGGGAAGGGAAGACTAAGAATAATGATAATTGCATAAAAGGTATGTAAGAATGGCTTAGCTGAGAATAGGTTCACTAATTCTAACACGGCTTGTCCTTTCATTCTAATTGGTTGGCAAGGTCTACAGAACTGGAGCACAAATCTATTTCTGGATGCTCATTATAAGAAAATGTAGTCAAGCATCATCATATCCTAAAAATCTAGACTGAAAATGACACCTCTGGAAGGACTGTAGACATGATACCTTAAAGTGTGTAAAGATGATCATTAAAATAGAAGACACAAAACCCTGAGAAGAGTCAGAGAAGTATCTGCATCAAATAATTTTACCATAACAAAGAATATAATTCTCTAGTACCTAAAGCAACATTTTTTTTTCTACTAGTCAAGAGAACTTATAGCTAAAAAACAGGGCTGAAATTAGATGGCTAAATGTGCATAAGTAATTGTGTAAAATTGAATAAGGTAGCATAATAATGAATAGAGCTGAATAGCTGTAGGATACAAAGTTTACAACTTCTAAAATTTCATGTATACACAGTTCCTATTTTTCTCATATATACAGTTATTTCTACTGACTCCCAAAAAACAGCCTTGTTTATTGATCAACAAACAGGAGTTTATTTATTTTAACTATACATAAAACATAACTTCTAAAGGTCAAAAGCAATAATAGCTTATTTTCCTTCATATACAACCAAAATATTACATCTAGACATTAATGTCTCAGAGTTTAGTGAGCTGCTTTTCAGAATATGAGCTTTTAATTTTAATGCAGCATTTCTCTGCCTTTTCAAAGTCATAATGGACCAGATTTGAGTGTTAAGAAAGATGGATCAAATAATTTCGAATAGCTCCAGGAAAATAAAATCAAAGCCATTGGATTTAATTTTGCTGCCTGCATTAGTATTTAAGTTTAAATGAAAGCATTGATTATCAGTCTTAGCTCATATAGATTGAGTAATATTCCAGAGTTATCGGTTTAACGCTAAAATTAAAATATAAGTGAACTTTTCCCCTTAACTTCATGAGTATATGTCAGACCCTTTAGCTAATGTTACATTAATGCTATATGTATAATTGCAATATACAGCAATCGGCAATTAAATCTCTGAATTATGCCTTCAGAATTATAAGCTACATCTCTATAATCTATATGTGAAGTTCACTTTGAGTTAGTCATGAACATTCAAAAACTTAACCTAGAATTCACACCGTCAGGGTTCTTTAACACAGAGGAGAATTTGTCAAGGAACACTAAAGTTCGATAAAATGCTTAAATTTATACAAAATACTCACCAATGTTGAGCTCTAGACTTAAAACAGTGTCCTCTTGCTTATGATTACTTACTCAACTAGTTGATTGTGATTGACATATGGTTCTTAGACCTACATGTTGTTCATGAAACAAATACAGGAAAACTGGTGCATGTCTGCTTTCTCTCTTAGTTATAAATCATGAGTTCTAGAGAACTCAGAATTTCAAATACAATCCACAACTATGACTTTTGTTGTTTGGCAAGAGGTTAAGAGGATTCTTTATGATGAAGGATTAAATTTGTTCATATGAGATTGTTAATACTCCAGATATGCCCAAGAGGGCTCTAGAACTGTCTGAATGAGAATCTAATGCATCCTCACTACTTATGAGGAAGGAACAGGAACCTCAAGTGGCCCCTGGAGCCTCCACCTCCACTTGAACAAGAGCAACTTCCATGTCTGTGTTTTCTGAAAAGATTTATCTCTAACATTTTACAAGCTTTTTGAAACCTCTTGTTTTGATAAATTTGCCACAAACTATTTTTAATCTCATTATTAAATCAAATATTTCAGTGATTTTCTTTTCCATAGCATTTTCCGTGAAAACCTAGCCAACTCGAATGTCGTAATGTTACACCTATCCTTATTTTTCTCTGCCGTTTCTTTGTTGATGTTACTGAGTTACAAACTGCTGTACCTGATCCCTGGGCTCAAATCGCCTGATTCTTGCCAGTCCTTGATGGACACCCCATACACTGGCTTGTCAAACACTTTTCCCACTACTTGGCCAGTGGGTGTTCACTCATTCATTCAGTGATCCACAATGACTATGTTCTAGGCACTAAAGAAGCTTTAGGGCTATAATAGTGTAAAAATAGACTTCGTTCCTGGGAATATTTCAATTATTTGTCAGTGCTATGCTCTTGCCTGATTTAACCTCTGTGCTCTGTTCACTGCTTTCGCCAATTAAGAATCTCTATGGCCCGTTTCCATGATATCTTCTCTTTGGTTAAAGGTTTTTCACATCAAGAATAAAGAGTAATATCCTGCATGCATAGGATACTTTATTTTACTTATTTTTGGTTTTTTTTGCATCTGGCATTTTAGTGCATTTTCTCCCCACATCAATATTGGTTCTATCTTCTATTGATTATGTATATGAAATCAAATGCTAATTTAAACTCTGCCCTGATTGTATTGTATTTACTTTTTTAAAGATTTTATTTATTTATTCATGAGAGACACAGAGAGAGAGAGAGGCAGAGACATAGGCAGAGGGAGAAGCAGGCTCCCTGTGGGGAGCCTGATGTAGGACTCGATCCCAGGACCAACACTCAACCACTGTGCCACCCAAGCATCCCTACTGTATGTACTTTTTAAGAAAAATATCAACCCTAAGTTTGCAATTGTATTGGCTCCTCCATTCCCATATCCATGGATCTGGATCTGTAACTTGAAAATAAAAGACTTACACAGAACAGACTTATTTCCCCACACTTAACTTTCTAAGGATGGTTTCCTATCATTACCCTCCTTTGGTTTTCCTTCTTCAACAGAAGTTCTTCATTCTCTCTATATATATTTATCCCTTGGAACTAGTGGTCACTTTAAAAGTTTACCTAACATTTTTATTTTACTTTCCTCCCAAATGAAGCCATATTATCATGCTCCTCAAGATCAAATACTGAAGAAACAAAGTCAAATACTGCAGTTGAAGATAAAAAGTTATGTAGCTCTAGGACAAAGTAAGGATCTCACAACCAGACCTAAGCTTAGAGACATTGCAATACACAGTTGTGCAAATAGTGCCCTCTGGATTGTGCAGTGTGCAACTCTCATAACCATCCATAGCAGCTCTTCCTGTACCTCAGAATTTAGGGGACTTACTTCTGTGAGCAATAGAATAAAAATATTTTCCTTGATTGTTTTGATTTTGAACTGTTTGTCCTAGCGTGTAAGAAAACAAGGCAAATCAATGATACGAATATTTCATAGGGAATAAGGTCTAATTCTTATGAATATACCACAGTCTTAATTCCTGAATAAATTAACTAACGCTTTAACAACATTTTGTTTGACTTTTTAAAGAGCCTGAGAAATATATACCAGGACCAAAAATACTAAATTCAGTCAGTATTTATTGGTCAAACATAATAATGACTCTGTCCTACACATACGCTAAAGGGAATACCCATCTATATTCTCAAATAAAACATTTCCAGCTTTGCTTATAATCTAGATATGCTTGATTTATATAATCCATACAAGTAATTTATGCTCTCCCAAAATTTATAGAAATAAAGGAGGGGATTTTATTTTTTATTTTTTTTATTTTTTATTTTTTATTTTTTTTAAGGAGGAGATTTTAAAATAAGATTGCAGGAGTGCCTGGGTGGCTTAGTGGTTGAGCATCTGCCTTTGGCTCAGGTTATGATCCCAAGGTCCTGGGGTCTCATCCCACATCCGGCTCCCCACAGGGAACCTGCTTCTCCCTCTGCCTATGTCTCTGCCTCTCTGTATCTCTCATGAATAAATAAATAAAATCAATAAAATAAATTAAGATTGTAATGTGTCATATTCTTGTCAAATTTCATTTGACTCAAAAAAAGTTAAGACATTTAAAAATTTGACAGCTTTATTTAGTACCTTTTTAAGATGTTTTAAACTATATACAATAACTTGACATTTTTGTGTGACTCCGCTCCCTGATTTCTGTGTTGTCTTTCAGAATTAGAGTAATGCATTCGGTCACAGAATCAAATGCAAACTAACAAATTATATGCCCAACTTAAAATGGATTGCTTTCCTCTGTACTTTTTTCTTTTATGTAAACATCATAGAGCTGAAAACAATACAGAGATGGAAAATAGGTCATAATGACTATTTTAGGAAAAGGTACTTGAACCACAAAGAAATAAATACTTTTTGTTATCTGAAATGAAAATGCATAATTTTGAATAAAATTACACATTCATGTTTCTTGAGAAGTACATCTTTCCCCACAGTGACCATGATAAATACCCTAGGCATTGTAAAACAAAAAGTACTAAATGAACACTGTTCCCCCAGTCTTAAGTTTTAAATCTAAAGTAGATGTAACATCTTATCAAATAAATTACACTCCTTTTTTTGAGATCTGCAGTCATTTTTTATGCTCCAATATGCCCTTTGTAATAGGACAAGCACATGTCCATACCTTCAGAAGTCTTAAACACATGTTGAAGCAAAAGTAGCCAATTGTAAAGGTTACCTAGTGTATGATTCCACCTATATGCCATTTTGGAAAAGGCAAAAGTATGGAGAGAACAAAAAGATCATTGGTTGACAGATATTTTAGGTGGTGAGGGGAATAAAAAGGCAGGCCACAGAGGATTTTTAAAGCAGTGAAAATACTCTATGTGATACCATGATGATAGACACATATCATTATACATCTTTTCAAACTAAAAGAATGTATAACACCAAGAGTAAACTATAAGGTAAACTATGGCCTTTGGGTGATTACGGTGTGTCAGTGTTGGTTCATCAGCTGCAACGACTGTCGCACTCCAGTGGTAGATGTTGATAAAGTGGGAGGCTATGCAAATATGGGGCCTGGGGATATGCTAGAAATCTCTATACATTTACCTCATTTTCACTGTGAAAAAAAAATATGTATCTATCAAAAATCTGCTGTTTCTTATCACCTCATCCACTATCCACCTAGTTCCAGTCATTGATTTTTTAAATTATGAGACTAGTTGCCTTTTCTAATAATCTGTTTCTATCCTTATTTCTCAATTTATTTTTAAAAAATCAGTGAAATTTATCAAGTTAATATCCATTTCAGATCTTGTCAATCCTGTCCTTGGATCCTGTTGCATTCAGAGTAAAACCAAAGTATTTTCAGAATCTTAAAAGACAATTCTCTTCCTGGAAGGGTGGTTATACTCCCACTAAAACCTTTAAAGTGTCAAAGTCAGACACAAGATTTTTTCCCTCTGTCTGGAATACCTTTACCAAAGATAGAGTTGTGTGATCTTAATCCTCTTAGTTTTTGCTTCAAAAAACCACCTTTTTACTAAAACTTTCATATAATGCATTTAAGAAAAAACCTAAAAGTACAACTATTCTATATATTACTTCCTATTCCTTTTCACTGTTTTCTATTTATCCATACCATATTTCAATATATGATAAAATTTATTTTAGTTATCTATTTGTTTATCTTACGTTTTGTCAGTATATAATGTCTGCTAGGGTAGAAACTATTGAGTATTTTATTCAGTTATAATACACCTGCAACTCAGAATCTCTTGCACAAATAGGAGATAAATTCTTAAAAGAAAAAAAGATTAGATGACCTTTAAAAATATTTGAAATAATTGATTTTTTTTTACAAAAATATGTATTTTATATGAAAGAAGTTTTGTAGGTTTACTCTGCAGTATTCTATAAAAATGAACAGATACCTCTGGCTGGGACAATAAATGAACTCAGATTCCACTGATAGCCTCAGACTAGAGGCATCTGCATCTGACCATTATAGGACAATCATTCACTAGGTTATTCTAAAGCCTAGTGACAGGTAGCCAAAATGTTTGTTGTGTCTCTGCCTAAGCCTGTAGGAGGTTGATCTTCAGTCCTCAAGAGACACATTTCTTGGACACCTCACTGCCAGAGAAACATTACAATCAAAATATATGGTCATACTATCCCTCCTTTGAGATTCCTATATCCCAGTATATCAAGACTTAGGTTGGAGATTTATCAGAAAGGAACATAAAACTAATGTGACTACTATGATTTTATTATTGTTGGTTTTTTTTGCCAGAACCAATACATTTTATGAGGAGTTACCAGATAAAGAACAATTTGGAACATAAAAAAACCTCCCAAAACAAAACCAAAGATCCTGAAACCAAATACGTATTGATTTGAGGTCGATTTAACATTACCTATAACCTTTAAGTAAATATTATTTATACCAAGTTGTTTAATAGAGTATTGTTTTTGTATATAAGAACATACATATACTAACTTCTCAAAAATGTGAAAGAGCATTAATTAAATAAAGATTGAGGTCATAATCCTACCTATGCATTGATTTCATTATTTTGGTAAAATCTGGACAACTTTATAAATGTCTTAGTCTAAGAAAGCCCATGCAAAATTGTTTTCATTTCAAAAGTGCTGGCCACCAAGAATTATTTAGAAGTGGCTCTTACTACTGAGCTCTGAACAGTGTCTCTGGCACAAAGTTGGTGCTCAGTAAATGTATGTTGAATAAATGTCAAAATCAATGGATAAAAGAGTAATTGGAGATAGAAAAATAATAACTTTCAATAAAAGAAAAAATAACCACAAACTTTGGTTCTTGTATTGTTCCTTATCCTCATTCACAAGGAAAAACACTGAATGAGAGTAATGACTTCTACTGACTATTCATTATGAACATCCCATTTACAGAGCTGTAGTGACAACTCCCATCTTGTGATCATGTTATGTGGAGGTAAAATTGTCCCCTGAATTAATGACAAATGCATCAGGGCCTCTATCCAGTATAATGTTTGAAATGATTAAACTCATGGAATGTTTGCTTAATCTATTTTCCTTTTGCATACATTATGCTCTTTGCCTGAGGCAAACCTATCTTATAATTTTCAATTGAACAAAACCATAACTCATGACCCAATAAATTATTAAGGAACCCTGCCTTGCATCTGATTCATGATTCATCTTACCACAATGGCAGAAAGCCTACTGAATTCTCTAACAGTTTCTTGCCATGATAAATAGTCCCATTCAAAAGTAGGAATAGAGTCATATGTGTTTGTATGTGTGTATTTTTTTTTTACAAAATTATATTAAAACTAAGTTTTCACTAAGAATTTATAGTAATAATATTCTTTCTCTAAAATTTTTTTCATCTTGTTATATCATTTGTAATTTGTTTCTTAACCCTTGACAGTCTTCCCAAGGTAATGATTATATTCTACTTGAGTTCAGATTGAAAAATGAACTATATAAAGGATAGGATATCAAAATACTGCTTCTCATCTCTCCATCATCTTACTCCTTGTATGCTAATATTCTAACCCAGCCTCTAAAAGGACATAATATTGCTTAGATGGGTATGTCACATACTAGGAATGGAATAAAGTTGAGAAGACATTGCAATATTTGAAAAACTTCAAAACAGATAATTGTACTTATGTCAGTACCAAGCAGTAAGCTACATGTGTGACCTGCCATGTGAGAGTTAGTCACATAAACAAATTGATGCACATTTTTAAAGCCCAGAAATGATACTAAATATCTGTATTCCTGGATGTACATCTGAGGTTACAGTTTATCATGGTAACCAGTCAAAGAATAAACATGATTTTCCATCTGCTGATATTAACCGTTATCACATTAAAGTGTGTCATTTTAATGATAAAAATGGAATGTTTGACAGCATCAGAAAATATAATCTGCCTCCTCAGCTATGTTTCAAAACGGGCATGAGAACAGAATATTCAACTCAACAAACCTCAAAAGAATGTGCATTTTAGATTTTTTTAACTTGAAACTGCTGACATAGCAGCTTAAACAATTTTGAAGAAAAATAAAGAAAAGCATCTACAACTCTATGATTATTCTTAAGTATTTCATTTTGGCATATGTCTCTCTGGTCATTGTTGATTGCAAAAACCAATGTGCCATTTTATTTTTCATGCAAGTGTGTAATTGTTTTCCTTTGAAAATTAAAATTGTTCTTTTGGATTGTTACACATTTTATTTTAGGTGCCCTGTTACGTTTCTGAAGGGCTGTCAAGAACAGATTCCTATGTTTCTTCTTTGTCAAGAAGAGGATTTGTAAGAAATTTAAAAGCTACAATTTGAATTAATTGTTCAGTTGTCTTCTCTTCATTCCTAATGGTACAGTTGAGCCAGATGTCTTTTGGTGGGTCAGAGGAGCAAAAAGAAGACAGAAGCAATAATTATATGTTCATGCCTGAAAGTTTCCTGAGCCCAATTACACCCACTGAAACACATCAGGGATAACAAGATGCTGCAGGGATGTTGGGCTGTGTCTGGAAAACTTCAGAGACTTGCCCTTCTAGCCTTCCCTCCTACCTTTTTGAAGTTTGATTTCACCGTTTCACAAATAAATACTTTAGTAAGACCTTCAGAATAAAATAAGAAATAGAAATAAAACACCCAATGATAATAAAATGTACCCAAGTGTCCTGTGAATCTCTGGATTTCCTATCAAAGCAAATGAGTGAACCTAGGAACTAGCATGTTTTCAAGAACCGAAGATCCTTTCTCACTGTTCTCATAACTAGGATATGACCGTGAAATATTTACAAGGTACCATCCATTTGGCTCCTGTAGCTGATAACACATAAGCTTCATGAGAAATAACAGCTGAAGAATCTCTCAGAACTCAAATTCTGAGAAAGTGAAGAATTCCTCAAGCAATATTCAAACCCCCAAAGAATCATTTCTACTCCTACAGCCATCAACTTTTATAAATTCTCTCACCATGCCACAAAATATGGTATCGTATTTGTGGCAGCAAATAGAAGGATAATTATTTCAAACAATATATTCCCTATGTTTTAATGATCATATATTGAGAAAACATCAATGGAAAGATGGAGAGCACTGAGTAAATGACAACTTAATCAAGGAAGTAATCAGCCTTGTGTGTCTTGATACAGCAAAATATAATTGAGAGTTCATGTACAGTAAACATAAATCAGTGGACTGTAAAGCTAATATAAGAATTAAGGTTGGGAAAAAATAAATTAAAAAAAAGAATTAAGGTTGGGGCTTTTGCCTTTACTAAACCATGGAGTTAAACATTGTCCTAGTGAGAAATACTAGGTGTGTGAGTGCATGAGGCATGTGTGGATGTGTGTGTGTGGAAGGATTGTACTGAGGGTAATTTTTGAAGTCAGCGCTGTTCATTCCATAGTATCCACTAAACTAACTTTCACAAAATTTGTGTTGTATGAAAAAGTCCTGATTTCAAAGATTGCTATAAATTCTTGTTTATAAATACCCAAACAGAAAGATTGAAGCAACTTTGTAACAAAATCCCTATGCACAAATTGAATAAAAAATGAAATATTTTTAATATTGGTCCCCAAATGTCCTATTTACTATTTAGATGTGACCTTGCATTCATTAGCAGGTATCTGATTATACAAATATTAAGCTGATATTTCTAGAATTCTTTGGAGATATCCTGCTCACCTAAAAAAGAAAAAAACAAAAAGATTTGGCCACAGGTTTCTCATTCATCCTGAAAAGTTATGGCAGTAAAAATACATTGATTCTATTTGTTCCTAACATACCATGCAATCGTTATCACTGAGGCATAAAAAAAATGTACTGGTTCACACATACAGGTAGTTAGGTGAACATTATAAACATTCTTAGTTCATCTAAGGAAATAAGCCCAGCAATCACAGGTCAAGTGTTCAGTCAGCCTCTGTGGTAGTGCATATATAGTCATTTATTGATTCTTAGAACACTCCAAACTCAATGGCCTAGAATAGCAATTATTTATTTTCACTCATACACATATGTCTTGTCTTAGTAGGCTGATGTAGACTGGGAGAGGCTGGGTGATCTGCTTCAAGTTGCAGAACTAGTTGGGCTGATTCTCACTACATATCCAGAAAGAGATTCTCCATGTTTTCATTCTGGAGTTCATACTAAGGTATCAGGCACTATATGGAAATAGTTTTTCTTGTGGGGATAAAAGAAGTGGAGAAAGACAAATGGAAACATACAGTTCCTCATAAGGCTGAGTTCAGTAGACCAGCCATTTCCTGGGAGAATCTTTTCATCTCCTGATGCCAGAAGAACACAAGAGCAAGTAGAAACATGTATTGGTAGAGTTGAAATGATCACAAATACTTCCCCTCCCATTGAAATGTGTAAGGTATATTTCCATCCCATGAATCTAGGCTGCCTAGGCAGTGACTTACATGCAATGACTTTCAATGACCTATAGAACATTCATTACCAACTGTGAAGAACACAAAGGTTTGAAAAGTGTTTGGCTGTTAGCTTACTCAGCTGCTGCTCTGTTGAACCATAAGACAAACTCATTAATAAGGCCAAACGAAGCTTCTAGACACTGAGATCATGTGGAACAGATAATAAGCTGTCCCAGTTAAACCAACCAGCCTGTTTACCATCAGACAGCAGCTTTCAAATCACTCACTTACTCACCTGGAGGTATGAGGAAGCCCAGCACAGAGCAACAAAGCTCACCAAACCAAAGTGGTCACAGACTGTTTTACCTAAAAAAATATTGATATAACATTGCTCTTACAAGTTTTAAGTTTGAGGCCTACAAAAAATCAACAAAAACAAAATTACCTGATACAAAAATTGTCATCTGGAAATGGGTATTGTCTTTACAAAACCGGAAACATATGGCACTGGATTTGGAATTGGGTGATAATCAAAAAATGAAAAATCACCAAACACACAGTTGGAAAAAGCTGGAGAAATGGTGCAGAAATTATTACTGAAGAGTGGGAAAAAAGTGACAGCTTATTTATGTAGTTGTTAAATAATTGGCAGAACTGTAACCTGCAGTTAGTTGGCCTAATAAATGTGAATTTTTCCAGAGATCCCCAGAAAGAATATTGAAAGTGTCAATTGAATGTTCCAAACTGCATATGAAAAACAACTTTAGGAGAAAGATGAGCCATGGAAGAAATTGTTAAAATTATAGGATAATTTTAAAAGGTTACAGAGAGCCATAAATTATCGGGATGGAAAACAACTTACTTACCTCTAGTCTCCAAGACAGTATAAGATTTTCAAAGTAAAGACTCCTGACGCCACTGTTAATATCAAAGATATGGTTATAAAGCTCCATATTAATGCCTTTAAAAGGTTTAATATGATGCCTAATTTACCCATTAAGGTAGGTCTTAACATAAGGCTGAAACACAAAGTAGAGAAAGGTCCATCTGAGAAAGAACTGTAGATATTTTCTTTTTTTTTCTAATAAATGTACTGTAAAGTTAAAAAATAATATTCTCACAAAAGTTTTTAAGGAATTTGTGGTGATTTTTATTGAAAAGGAATTGAAATTGCTCAAATTTCATTATGTCCTTGGGGTTGTCAACCTTCTACAGGCAGGAAGTTTGCTGAGAAAGCTATTAAACTATATACATTGGCAATTTCTTCAGGAAGAAAATGGGATATCTCAGGAGGCAGAGGAAAGATCCCATATGGTAGAGTCAAGGGACATGGAAAATGAGCTAGGGACCTGTCCCTACAGATTGGAACAAGGTGAAGCAATATGCATTACTGCTTGAATTGGCTGACCCGGCACCCTATGGAATTTCAGATGTTTATGCACAGAGTGACTGCTATGTGTATCCCATTCCTCATTTTCAAAATATGAGCATTTATCACAGTTATCCATGATTTGGCTCATCGTGATACTTCCAAGTGTGAAAAGAAAATCATTTTTTCCTTAGTCCATTGGTCTCTAGATTAAGAGGCACCACACCTGAGAAGGTGCACAGAAGAGTTTTATTTCAATCTGGACCCAATAGAGATGATAAGTGTAATATAAAATATGATTTAGGATTTTGATGCCATAATTGGATGATAATTTGGGAGTCTTTGGATAGAAGTGATCATATTTAGCACATGACAAGAAATGGAAATATAAAAAATGGTAAAGATGGGGGCATCTGAGTGGCTCAGTTGGTTAAGCTTCTGACCCTTGATTCCAGCTCATGTTGCCATCTCCCAGTCGTGAGATCGAGCTCCACATCAGGCTTTGCATTCAGCACAGGGTCTTTCTGCTTCAGATTCTCTCTCCCCTTCCCTCCCACTCACTCTCTCTCTCTCTCACTCTCAAATAAACAAAGTAAAAAAATCTTAAAAAATAAATACAGTAAAGACTAGGAACAGATTACAAAATTAACTCTAAATATTTCCCCTCTATCAAAAGCAGGTCTATTTTTTTTTTTTTTTTTTTTTTTTTTTTTACCTTTAAATCTTGGTTGACGATGTGTCTTTACTTGGTGCTCGCTTCAGCAGCACATATACGATTTGTCTTTACTTGGGTAGCTGAACATCTTGACAAGAAGGACCATCTTCATAAAAGCTATATGCAAATATTTCTTTCAAGAACTGATTATATTAAGTCTTACCCTACTATGTAGCTAAGTGTTAATTTTCTATGAAGTTCATTGTGAAATATTTGCATTGTCTGCAAATTAACATGATTTTAAAAAAAGATGCTTTTCAAATTTTCACTTTTTTATCCACTCTGAAATTTTTAGCGGTTTGTAGACAGTAGTGTGGGTAAAAGCTAAAGAATAGTTTTATTGATACACAGGACAGTGTTTCAATTATAATAAAGATAGTCATTTTTGTTAGCCTGTTAAGTTAGACTTCAACCCAAAAATGTACTCATATCTCCATGAACACAACTAAATTTAAATATAAGAGTTAATTATATCATATCACACTAAACAGTGATAATATTAAAGTATACAGTTTAATAAACTTTAGTAGTTTTAATCATTTAACACTAATATAAACATCTTTCTCTTTTGATCACAATCTTACATTACTTTGCAATAGAAATAGTTCTAGAAATCAAGCCAAGGGACTTTTCTTCACAATAAAATACATACAGATATATATTTATATAAATGTGGATTTATATGGATACATAAGATATATTTCACGTCTGATATATAAGATACCTATATAACATAATTTTTACTTCACAGTAAGATGTATATTTATACATATGTTTTTGAATAATAGACAAATATAATTGTGCTCTAAAATAATTTTAAAAGAAAATATACATGAACATCTTCTTGATAAAATGCCAATGCTTAATTTTAAATTATTTAAATTAAATATAAAATAATATGCATTACAATATAAATTAATGTGTATTGGTCTCCTAATAAGAAAAGTGTTACGGACTTTTATTAAGTCCATAAGTACTTGCTATGTATATGGCATTTCATTATAAATGTTATATACACAAAAGAACCAGAAGATAATTCACTTGATTAAAAGAACATTCGTTTATTTAGAACATTTAAGCACTTCAATGATTAACAAAAAGCTCTTTTCAATACACATAAAACAACTTAGCTTTTGTCTCCTTGATCCAAGAATACAGTTTAAATGCTGAACCTACAAACCTAGAGATGAACTAAACATTACATTAGTTTCAAAAGCAACTCAGAATAAGCCCTTTATAAGCATAATAGGTGTTTAAGAAAGATTTTTTGATTCATATCTGTTGAGTAAGTTCAATGTGGATTTACCTCACCATGATGGCTATTCAGATATCCCCAGAAACAGTGACAGATTGAATGACTGCCCCCATTTTCCCTCACTTTTAATGGAATTACACACTTGTGCTCTTCACCATTTGACTTTCTATCTCCTCCCATTATATAGGGGAAGTGAAGGACAGAAACAATACAGACATGCCTGAATTCTAGAGATTTTAAATCCTTTCTTGAGTTAATTTTATTTTCTTCTCCTCATCCTTCAGATTCTTGGTGCTTGAAGCTATGACAACGATAAATGGGAAGTACAAATTGAAGCAACTACGCTTTATTTTTTAAATTCTCTATGCTGTATCTTTCATTTTTATGACTTCTTCATTCCATAACTGGAAACCTCTAACTCCTACACTCCCCTTCATCATCTATTTCATCCTTCCAGCCCCCTTACCTCTGGAAATCGACAGTTTATTCTCAGTATTTATAAGTGTGATTCTGTTTTTGTTTGTTTATTCATTTGTTTTGTTTTATGTTTAGATTCTACATATGAGTGAAATTATATGGTATTTGTCTTTCTCAGTATGACTTATTTCACTTAGCATAATACCCTCTATGTCCACTCATGTGGTCATAAGTAGCAGAATCTCATCCTTATTTTATCACTAAATAATATTTCATTATATATATGTATATATGTACATATAGATCTTCCTTATTCATTCATCTATTAATGGACACTTAGTTGCTTCTGTATCTTGGCGAAAGCGCTGAAATAATCACAAGGGTGCATTTATACATTTTCAAATTAGTGTTTTCTTTTTCTTCAAAGAAATACCCAGTCATATAATTATTGGACCAAATGATAATTCTATTTTTAAATTTTGAAGATCCTCCCTAATGTTTTCCATTATGGACGTACCAATTTATATTACCACCAACAGGGCACAAGGGTCCCTTTCTCTGACGTCCTAGCCAAGCTTCTTGTTTCTTGCCTTTATTTATTCATTTATTTATTTGAGGGAGAGAGGCCAGAGGGAAAGAATCTCCAAGCAGACTCCCTGCTGAGCGCAGAGCCCGACAGGGGCTTAATCCCATGACTTGAGCCAAAATCAAGAGTCTGCCACTTAACCTACTGAGTGACCAAGGGGCCCCCCTCTTGCCTTTTTGATTTTAGTCATTTGAACAGGCATAAGGTGATATCTCATTGTGATTTTGATTTGCATTTTCCTGATGATTAGTGATGTTTAGCATCTTTTCATTTGTTTTTTGGCCATCTGTATGTCTTCTTTGGAGAAATGTCTCTTCAGATCCTCTGCACATTTTAAAATTTGATTGTTTGGGGTTTTTTTGTGTTGAGTTATTTAAATTCTTTGTATTTTTTGGACATCAACCCCGTATCAGATATGTCATTTGCAAACATCTTTTCCCATTCAGTAGGTTGGTTACCTTTTGGTTTTGTTGATGGTTCCCTTTGCTGTGCAGAACCTGTTCTTTCTTCTCCTTCTCCTTCTTTCTCCTTCTCCTCCTCCTCGTCCTCCTCCTTCTTCTTCTCCTCCTTCTTCTCCTTCTTCCCTCCTCCTCCTCCTCCTCCTCCTTCTTCTTCTTCTTCTTCTTCTTCTTCTTCTTCTTCTTCTTCTTCTTCTCCTTCTACTTTTTCTCCTTCTTCTTCTTCTTCTTTTCTTCTTCTTCTTCTTCTTCTTCTTCTTCTTCTTCTTCTTCTTCTTCTTCTTCTTCTTCTTCTCTTACCTTTTACCATTATAGATGGCTTATATTTCTTTTTCTTGTCTAATTGCTACATGTATTCTTTCCAGTACTATATTGAATAAAAGTGGTGAGACTGGGCATCCTTGTTTTCATGATCTTAGAAGAAAGCTCTCAGGTTTTCTCCATTGAACATGATATTGGCTATAGGTTTATCATATATGGATTTTATTATACTGAGGTTTGTTCCCTTTAAACCCAACTTATTGAGAGTTTTTATTATTAATGAATATTGAATTTTTTCAAATGCTTTTTCTGCATAACTTTTTCTGCAAAAGATCATATGATATTTTGTCTTTCATATTGTCAGTGTGGTTTATCACACTGATTAACTAGTGTATATTGAACGATCCTTGAACCCCTGGAACAAATCCCACTTGATTGTGGTCAATGATCCTTTCAATGTATTGTTGAATGTGGCTTGGTAATTATTTGTTCAAGATTTTTGAATAATGTCCATCAGGGATATTGGCCTATAGTTTTCTTTATTTGTAGTCTGATTTGGTATCAGTGTAATTCTGGCCTTGTAGCAGAATATATTTAGAAGTTTCCATTATTTGAAATAGTTTGAAGAGAATAGGTATTAACTGTTCTTTAAAGGTTTTGTAGAATTCACCTGAATCCATCTGGTCCTGGACTTTTAATTTTTGGTAGTTTTCTAATTACCAATTCAATTTGATTACTAGTAATTGATCAGTTCAGATTTTCTATTTCTTCCTGATTCAGTTTTGGAAGGTTGTATGTTTCTAAGAATTTTTCCTTTTCTTCTAGGTTTTCCAATTTGTTGGCATATACTTTTTTCAGAGTATTCTTTTATAATTCTTTGTATTTCTGTGGTGGCTGTTGTTACTTCTTTTATTTCTGATTTTATTTAGCTGGCTTCTCTCACGTGCACACTCTCTTTTTTTCCTGGTGAGTCAGCTACAGGTGATCAATTTTGTTTATCCTTTCAAAGAACCAGCTGTTGATTTTATTGTTGTTTTCTATTTTTTTATTTTGTAGTCTCTATACCATTTATTTCTCCTCTGATCTTTATTATTTTCTTCCTACTCAGATTGTGTTTTGTTTGTTCTTCTCTTTCTAGTTCCTTTAGGTATAAGGTTAGATTGTATTTGGACTTTTTCTTGTTTCTTGTATTGCTGCATATTTCCCTTCTAAAACTGATTTTGAGGCTACTACACTTTAATTTGTGTCTGCAACACTAAAAAGCTTCACATAAGAGGAGAAAACCTGTCATCTTTGGGAGAGGCACCACAGCCCTATAGATCCTGGGACCAAGAGGAAAATGGAAAGTTTTCTTCCTTTGTTAATTTCAGTTATTTTTCTTTGACCAATTTTGCTGAAGGCCATGTTTTAATACACATAACAAAGGTGATAATGGACAGATGAAAAGTGTGAGTCTTATTACTCTGAGATAAATGATTATTGAATCATATTTTCTACTAAGTAAAAATAAGAACAACCAAGATGCTCTACTAGATAAGGAGCATGTACTTAAAGATTAATATAATATTTATTCAAATGTGTTCTATCATTCAATAACTAATTTTGCATCAATTATTATATGACTAATACAAATGCTGAAGTTTTTCATTGTCTTTTTTCATGTTTTTCTTTGTAGCAACATAAAATTCAAAATGCTGATTTAAAATTTCACAGGAAACAATAAAAAAAAAAATGGCTTCATAGATATTCCTAAGTTCCCACCATAAAAATCTGCTCCTGATCCAAAGGCATATTAACAGTGATGTAAGGAATCAAGACTCACAAGAAATGAGTAGCATTGAGAGGGAAAATATCAAGACCTAGGAGTTTTTTAGATCGTGGAAATCTGTAACTATGGGTATAAGTTTTCATACACCTCAAAAACAACCCCATTGCTCCAAAATTCAGAAGATCCAAACATATATTTCACTGTATTTGATCATCCATTTTTGCATGTTAATACCAAACATTTTGTCTGTGGTTATTGAATATTTGCTAAAAATTGCTGGAATATTTGTTGTTAATTTTCAAATATGCCTTCCCAAAACATTTTCAGCTTTGTTTTAATTGGCAATTACTCCATATGCTGCTTTTATACTCCATATAAAATATAGTTTATCTTTATGACAAAATTAATATAGATTGACCAGGGTTTAGAAAATATAAAAAATAAAAATTTTATGGCATAAAGGTTGTATGTATTTCCTATTTAAATAAATAAATATGTTTTATGGTTTGGTGGATCCATTTTAGTTTCTTTAATTGAATATTCATTTGTATTTTTCTTTCACCTGTGTCCTTCTATTATATTCCAATCCACTTTCATTCTATCTGAAATAAAATGTTCAAACCCTCTATATTATGACATTAGTAGCTGGTAGACTGATATTTTTATTAGCTGGAGACAGGCTAGTGATAAGTGCAAGAAAGAATCCAAACAGGATATTGTCAAATTAAATGAAAGAGGACACCAAAGCCAAAGATTTATGCAAACACAGAAACCATTCAGGAATGTTGTCTTCCAAAGGAAGGTGGACAATCACAAGGAAGCCACATGATCAGTAGATCAAAAAATAACGTGGATACTAGAAATCCTATGCAAGGGAAATGAGGCCAAGTTTATGCAAAGCAGAAGCAAAGGAAGTGAATTAATTTTTTTTAAATCACTAATTTTGTTTTAATTTGTTTTCATTGAATGACCGAGGCTTGCTTGATTGGGCTGACTTTAGGAACTGGCAGATGTTTGCATAGTTGTTGTAAATCCAAGCTATCTTACTCATCCTTGTATTCCCCACTATATATGACCAAAATCCTTTCTAAATAAAAGTACGTAATACAGGGCACCTGGGTGGCTCAGTCAGTGAAGCATCTGCCTTTGGCTCAGGTCATGATCTTGGGGTCAAAGGACCTAGCCCTGTGTCAGGTCAGTCTCTCTGTTCAGTGGGGAGTCTGCTTGTCCCTCTTGCTCTGCTCTCTCTCTCTCTCTCAAATAAATAAATATTTTTTTAAAAAATAATATTTTTTTTCTAAAAAAAAGTACACAATAACTATTGTTGAATGGATGGATAGTGTGGGAAGTAAGACAGGGCTTGCCAGATACCTGTAAGTGGCCTTTTCCTTGTCCCAGAATTACTTAAAATGCTCTTTCTGTTTTGGCAAGTTTTCACAGAACAGCAAAGAATTTGTGTTGTTACAGCCAGCTTTCTGACCCTTGCAGTGTGCGGTTTTTCATAGCTGAACTCATCACATGAATCCCTTGTTTTCACTGCAGACTGCTTTTGTCATCTCATCATCTGTCCATTGGAACTTATTACATTCACTTTTTTTTTAAGATTTTATTTAGTTAGTTGAGAGAGGGCACAAGTAAGGAGAGGAGCAGAGGGAGAGGGAGAAGCAGGCACCCCACTGAGCCTGACACAGGGCCCCATCCCAAGACCCTAAGATCATGATCTGAGCCAAAGGAAGATGTATAACCTACTGAGCCACCCAGGTGCCCCCTATTACTTTCACTTTTTAATTTTCTCTTGGAAATATATGTTTTTTCCTTGTCTCTGAAACAAAGAATACGAGAACCTGAAAGTGAATGGTCACAATAAACTTTCTTTTAATCAACTACAAGACAAAACTGCCATGTTAACTCTATACCACGACAATATTTTTCGATATTTGTTCTCTTATATTCTTTCACTTGCAGGCAATAGATTGTTAAATTATTCAGAGCAAATGTCTACATTTCTGCAAATGAACATAAGAGCAATTAGTTAAAAATGGATTAAGTGACAAGAAATATAATATCCATCATGTTACTTTTTAACTGAATTTTTGAGAGGTATGGAAAGAATGTTAAGAAAATTATATAGAATACAAAGCACTTGATAATAAATAATCTTTAACTTCTGTAATACCAAGTCTCCTTTAGTTTAATATAAGTTACTGTTTAAAATAGGATGAAATAAACCCATCAACCATTTGTCTCAAGTGCTGTAACAAGCAGTATTTTGAATGTATTTAAATTATCATCACATGTAGTTATAAAGCATATTATTGTGTATATCATCTCAGTTGACGTGTTCACCCACACTTCATTACTTTTTCATATATTATTTTTTGGATTTTTATGAGGGTATAGCCATTGTTTGGGAAAAAGAAGAGCAATGTGCATTCTTTTCTCTCTTAAAAATCATACTAGAATTTGAAATCAATCTTTTTTACTACAATTTAATTAGCCTTTTTAAGGAAATGTTCAGTTGAATTTCACAAAGACGTTATGCCACTATTGGTTTCTTCTACTTTATATGCAACGCTCAGTGTGCTAAGACGTATAATGTGAATGATGAGACATATGCATATAAATATATAATATTTATACATTTTAAATCTTTCTTTAAAACAAGAAAGATGATCATTTTCAAACTATATTAGTCTCATTTGTCTCCATGATGCCATTAATGTTGTAAAATGTTGCGGCAGCATTACTAACTCCTGAAGGCCTGTATAAGCCTTTAGCTCCTCAGCCGCATTATTAGATTGTCAACATAATTCAGACATCTCATAGAGAATGAGCCAACCCGCTGGCTCCTGTGCTTTGTAAACGTATTAGCTTGATGAAGTAGCTCTGAACATATTGAGGCCTTTACTATTTCTGTGCATATGGCACTTGGAGAATCGTCTCTATTGCTGCTTCAGAAATGCACTTAAGATTTACACTTTTGTTGTTCTGTCTTAAACACTTCACTCAGTATATTTCAGTTCCTAGTCACAAACGAGCAGATGAGAAAAGAAAATGCAACTTGTAAAATTAGGTGAAAAATGGGTGTTATAATGATCAGCATTACAAACTGACACATTTCATTTACTTTTCAATTAAAAGGTTAAATAAAGCCTCAAAATGTACAGAAAACATATTTAAGAAATTTGTCAAAATATATGTGACATGGAATGGATGCATTTTAATTGGATATTTGTGAGTTTTTTTTTTTTTATTGAGTTGTAGGAGTTCCTTACGTATTTTTAACATTATCCACTTATTTGATATATGGCTTGCAAATATTTACTCCCAGTCCATAGGTTGCCTCTTTGCTCCGTTGATTGCTTCCTTTCATGCAGAAGCTTTTTAGTCTGGAATAGTCCCACTTGTCTATTTTCTTTTGTTGCTTATACTTTAGGTTCCCTACACCTAAAAGATCATTGCCAAGCCTAATGCCAAGGATTTTGTCTTTGTATTTTTTTGTAGGAATCTTACATTTTCACAAGTTATTTGAAGTTTTAATCCATTTTGCGTTGGCTTTTTGAATAATGTAAGAGAGAGGTCAAATTTCATTATTTTATTTGTGAATATTAAGTATTCCCAAAACCATTTATTGACTTCTCCCATTGAGAATTCTTACTTCCAGACTCTTGACCCTATTTCACTGTTTTATGTGTCTGTTTTTATGCCAATATTGTACTGTTTTGAACATTACAACTTTGTAGTTTAGTTTGAAATCAGAAAATGTGATGCCTCCAAGCTTGCTTTTCTGTCTCAAAATTGCTTTGGGGTCTTTTGTGATTTCATATAAATTTTGGGATTTTTTTCTTTTTTTTTTTTAAGATTTTTATTTATTCATGAGAGACATAGTGAGAGAGAGAGGCAGAGACATAGAGGGAGAAGCAGGCTCCATGCAGGGAGCCCATTGCGAGACTCGATTCCGGGACTCCAGGATCACGCCCTGGGCCGAAGGCAGGCGCCAAACTGCTGAGCCACCCAGGGATTCCCCCCCCCCCGCACTTTTTTCCCTATATCTATGAAAAAAAAATGCCATTGGAATAATTGCCAGATTATTCTAACTCCTCCATATTTCTAATATGAGGTATTATCTTCCTTTTTAATATTCACTATTTTCTGTAAAATTTAAGTTGGTTTTTAAAAACGTAGATTTAGGGGGTGCTTGGGTGGTGCGGACAGTTAAGCATCTGACTTGATTTTGGTTCAGGTCATGATCTCAGGATCATGGGATGGTTCAGGTCATGATCTCAGGGTAGTGGGATCCAGCCCTGCATCAGGCTCTGTGCTTCACACTGAATGTGTGGAGGCTGTTAGAGATTTTCAATTTTCTTTCTCCTCCCTCTGCCACTCCCCCCAACTCATATTCTCTCTCTCTCAAATAAATAAATAAATAAATTAATTAATTAATTAATTAATTAATTCGTTTTAAAAAGATTCAAGGTTTTGGCTAAAATGCGCCTTAATGGTTGTTTACTTTGTAGTACCTCACAATTCATAGTACTTAATCATATGAAATGTCCTATCATATACTGTTGCTAGGATTCATCAATGATTAGGTACTGATATTGTTTTTTTTTTCCTTTTCCAAGTAGCAAGTAATACATATAGAATTTCTTTGGCATTATACAAATATCTTATTCTCCAGTAACCATTTCCTTAAAAGTCTTGAAAGCAGTTGCTGACTATTTTAAACAAACTATATATATATATATATATATATATATATATATATATATATAGTTTGTGTCTGTACACTATTATGTGTATATATGTATATATATATATATATATATATATATATAATAAAATTATGGTTTTCAAATTATTTCATTCCCTTATTGACTGATGACTTTTGGTTATACTGACCTAGAGTTTCTTCTGTGAAGGTTGGATCAATGTTTCATTTTATCTATTTAATTACCTTATTTTCAAGGAAGAAACAAGTTAAATAGCTACCTCTAATGATGACATATGGATTTTGCCTTTTCTTTTTTTGTGAGCTATATTAAGAATTAATCGATTTGCTAATAATACAATATTTATTCAATAAGATTAATATTTAGTAACTTTTAATAGAGGAATTCCTTTCAAGTAGATTTCCTATATCCTATGTATATAGTCCTTGCAAATTATTGTAAGTTGCCTTTTTTTTCCAGAACTATATAATATCCTCAATTCATCTTGTGTCTTCCTTCCTTCACTCCTAGTATCAGCCAGTTCTCCAAGAAGCCCTGATTCTATTTCCTGTAGAATGGTATTAGAAACTACCACCTGATGTTGGAGTTATTCATTATTATTGAGGTAAAATTGCTTCCAAGACATTTAGAAGACAGAGCTAAAAAACGTGTATACATGCATACTTGTCTTTAAATATGTTTATATTGGGGATCCCTGGGTGGCCGAGTGGTTTGGCGCCTGCCTTCGGCCCAGGGCGTCATCCTGGGGTCCCGGGATCAAGTCCCACATCGGGCTCCTTGCATGGGGCCTGCTTCTCCCTCTGCCTATGTCTCTGCCTCTCTCTCTCTCTCTGTCTCTTATGAATAAATAAATAAATAAATATGTTTATATTTAAATAGCATATAATATAAACATTAAAATATATACTTATTTATATATTACATATAATGTGCACTATCAATATACATTTATGTATTAAAAGGTTATATATGTATATATCATACACCCATGAATTCATATTAAAAGCTTCAATTTAATTTTAATATTATAGTGTTTCTATTTATTATATTTTGTAATTTTACATATTTTCTCCTAACCCAAAATCTTGATTTGTAGAATCATTAACATACTTAATTATTTGTTTTACTTGAAATGTGTAATAGTACTCTAAAAACAAAATGCCAATTTACTATTAAAATACCACTGTATTGTAAAATTTAAAATTTCCTTGTATTTTTTTAATCAAATGCATCCAATATAAAGCATAATCTTAAAGTACATCAACAGCCTTTCCAAAGTTACTTGATATAATTTCCTCTTGTGTGAATACTATGAAATTGATGTAAGATTACGTTGATTTATTTTCATTTGTATTCATTTGTAGGGCTTTTCTTCTTTAATATTTTGTAGTAATTTTTTCGGTATCAGGAGTGTAATTACTTGATTTGAAGGCCAAAGTTTCGTGGAAATTTGTCTTACCTTCACCTTTGAACTTGTCACCATATCATCTCTTACCTACTAAAGGTTTTAATACACTGTTCTGAACTCTGCTTATCAGAATTTAAAAAAAAAAAGGAATGCTCTTGCTTCTTTAGAATTTCTTTTTAATAATAATTTTAGTTATTTTCCAGTGTTCTTTGAGTTCTAATCATGAATATTTGTTCTGGCATTGGATCGTAAGTCCCTGGATCATGTTTTATCAGCATTTTATAATTAAAATTTTTTACTGCTTAATTAATTTATTATTCATTTTGTTTGTTTGTTTTACTTTTGGCCTCTAATAAGTGCTTACTGATTCTTTGTTGAGAAAGATTGTAAACAGAGTTTATTTCTCAAGAGCCCACACCATTCTACAAGAATTCTAAATGGTTTGCCCTGTTTTCCAAGTCTACAGAGAGTGGAATTTCATTTCCTCACACTACACTTGTTCCACAACAATGTGTCCTTCCTGCTCCATCTACCTGTTTAATCCTGACTGTAGCTTGTTCTTTCAGGGGCTGAGTCTTTCATCTTGAAGTGTTTTGTTAGGAAGGGACAACAGAGACTTCCTGATGTCTCTGGCCCTTTATAGAACCCTAAGCTTCTTGATTCATTACAACTTCCCTCTTTACCTTGAGCTGTTCATAAATTCCAAAAAGCACAATCAATTTTTCTTCCTTTCCTCAGGAATCATCTATATTTTAGATTCATTGCAGATCAGAAAAGAGTTCTTTTTTAACATTTTATAATTGGTTTGTAGTAACCTTAATATCTGTAATTTAGAGATTATGACAATGCTTCCAGCAATAATTTTATATGTATTACTTCTTTCCCTTAATCTTCCTAAGCTCTACAAAGACATTATATTTTCTTCTTTCTATAAACCAGGAAACTATCTTAAATGTTAGATATTTTATCAAGAGTTTCCAGTTAATTATAGTAAAAAGAGGACCACTATTCTGAAGTAAGTCTGTATGACTTTAGTACCTGAATTCTGATCACTAGACCACTATAACTCCTTTCCTAACAGTATGAAATATTTAAACATTAAATTCATCTAGATATTCCACAGTATCGCTGGTATCATTCTGCCATTTCAGTTTTGAGTTTACAGTTACCAATAGTTTAAAAGAATGATGAAAAGACCCCAGATATGTAATTTTTTTTCTTGGCTTATACTTAACATTGCTGAATTGAGCAATAATGGGGCCTGAGACATAAAGCAAAAACAGTAATACTGGGCATGTATATATTTATCATTTCATATTTTGTTCCTCATGGAGTTTTGTATTAATTGTAATGTTTAAATCTATTGCTTTATTAATGTCTTGATTAAGGAAGGCTTTTCAATGTGCACCTTAATTCTGTGCCCAAAGCAAGTACCTTATTTGCCTCATTGTAGCCCCAGACCTGTAAAAAAAGAAAGGTGTTTGATATTAGAGACCTATGTAAAAATCAACCAGTTGATACGTACCCTGTCAAACTAGGATAGGCATCTTGGGAGATAATAAAAGTAGAGTCATGATCTTGGCCTTTAGAAGCTTTCAATGAAGTTATGTCCATAAACTATTAGTATGCAAATGCACAATATGGAAGAGCATATGGCAGCGCAAAATAAAGATAATTTGCTTTCTAGTTCTGATGATAGCAGGATCCAAATGTGTCAGAGGGGTCAGAAAGTGTGTTATTGTGTAGATTAAGCTTGATCCAGAATTTCAAGAATTTGTAAGAATCAGAGAAGACCAGGAGGACACTAATACTGCATTTTAGGAAGATAATATGAGATAGTATTAGAGATCAAGGATTTGTGGGCTTTGGAAGGAGGGATTTGTAGGGACAGTAAAGGTAATATAAACGGATCAGAAAGTTCATGGGTAGAATTAGTTCAAGAGCATTAGTAAGATTTGATTGTGAAGAGTTTGTAAAGATACCAAATCCAGGATAAATTCAAAAACAAAATGGGAGGGATCAAATTTCTTTGGAAGTTCTGAGTAAGATTATTTTGGTAAACAGGAAGAGTGGTACAGATAGAACATTCCCTCTGTATATTGAAGTCTGAAATGAAGTAATGAGGGCCTAATAACAACATGCAGTGGAACATTTTAACTTCCATCACATAATAATAACTTTATTCCTCAAAAATAATAATTGTAGAGCTAACAATTATTAACTGTCTACCCTGTGGTAGGCACTGCTTCTATAGCTACAGAATGCCTGATACACATGGAGACATTTATTGAAGAACTCAGAAGAAAATTTCTTAATTGTTTACCAATATAAATGGTGTTACTTGTTTTTATTTTAGACATTTTATCATATTAAGAAAAAAATTTATATAAAATGATTTTTCATCATTTATTGAGTCATTTATATGTTTTTTTCTACATTTTCTTGTTAATAGGAAATATAACATCTTTGATATTTAAATGCTAACTCACTTTCTGATTCCAAACATAAGCACT